>NC_066585.1:497121149-497421149 GCF_024323335.1 Lathyrus oleraceus
AAAGGGAGAAAAAAGGAAACGGGGACGGGAGATAGAGAGAAGGCACAACAAACCCTAGAGGCTAACCCAGAGAATTCAGAGCAACCCTAAAGGAAACCCTGAAGGAAACTCATCCGCATCAAGGTCACCTCCGCCCAACTCAATCCGACTTGCCAATTCAAGGTTGCAATTCGATTCCAAACAGGTTTGTATTACTATTACCGCTTTATGTTCTTAATTTGCATGTGATATTATAATTGAATTCATAAACATATTTGAGGTTTTGCATGTGAATTTAAGTGTGCCTGAATATTGTGAATGCTGAACCATGTAATTTGTGTATTGGACGCCATAACGCGTGCAGCAGGCTGAGGTCATACTGTTCTGAAATTCAAAACCCGCAGCCGCTCGCTAGCACATCGCTAAGCGAGCATGTAGCGAGTTTTCGCTAGGCCTTCGCTAGGCGAGGCAGAGGCGAACGTGACAGTCGCTAATATTTTGGGTGTTCTGTTTTGTGCTTATTTGATCCGTTCTATGTTAATCATGCGTTATTTTGCCTGACATTCCTACTGTTGTGTTTTCCTTTGCGGTGTAATCCTCGATTGCACCCCCATTTGGTATTCTGACCTATGTGCTGAATGTTGTAAGGGTTCACATATTCCCAGGAACAAGTAGCTTGCTAGGTATTCCACTTTATTGGTGGGATACCCTTGTGGAGATTCATCCTAATTATTTAGTTGATTTTAATGTGGAGATTCATCCTAATTGTTTAATCGATTTTAATGTGGAAATTCACTCTAATTACCTAATTGATTACGGCTATCTAATTAATTGTAAAACTTTGCCTTTAAATAAGTGATCTTGGACCTCTCTTTGTTACCCTACGACTCCGGTATTACGGTCATGTCCCGCGAATATGGGGATACACTTAGCAAAGACCCTTCGGTTAAACCATCATAGTCCCTCGAATGTTGCCTTTGTCCCTCGATGACCCTTCGGTGTAGCCTACGGTTAAATGATGATGGTCCCTTCGAATGCTAAGGTATCCTCACAACTGTTGCCTTCAATGACCAATCAATGACCCTACGATGACCCTTTTACATCCAAAGGATAAAACTACTTACTCCTCTATAGTAAGGACGGTTTTACCCTCATAAGGATAGGAAATGCCCATAAAGACTTTGGGTAGGTATAACTCTTAATTGCTTATTCACAACTTAAAATACTTTTCACACCTCACACCTTTCAAACATCTTTTAGAAAATCACCACGTGGTATACATTCGTACTAGAATCATTGTCGGGTTATATTTTTCTAAACGACTTTCAAAACTAAACGAGATAACCACTTTGTATACATTCATTCAAGAATCATTACAAAGTTAAATTCTCCTTTTTCAAAACATTTTCTAAACATTTCTCAAACATTTTTTCAAACTAGAAAAACATAAGTGATTAAGCAATTAAGAGCCCATGGGTAACCATGGATACAAAGAGTGCTAACACCTTCCCTTTGTATAATGTACCTCCCGAACCCAAAATCTAAATTAAGGTCTTTCCTGTTCTTTTCCGCCTTTCCTTATTGGATAAAATAAAAGTCGATGGCGACTCTTGCTAACCGCGACATTTGCTTTCTAAAGCAAAAACACAAAAGTCCAGTTCACCGGATGACACCCGGGAAGAAGGCGTAAAGGACAGACTGCAGGAGTCAAGATTAGAATTCCGAAGGATCAAGAAGAGGGGATAGATTCAGAAGATGAGAATGCTGATCCTTTCAACCCTGAGGACGACAATGAAGATTATGAAAATGAACAGTACTCTCCAAAAGATGATAAGTATAAGTTGCTGGAAGAACGTATGCTAGCTATGGAGGGTCAGAAGGCGCCCAGTCTGGACTTCGAAAGCTTGGGTCTGGTCTCTGATGTGATCATTCCCCGCAAATTCAAGGTCCCCGCTTTCACTAAGTATGATGGGGCATCTTGTCCTCAGATGCATCTGAGAGCTTATGTGAGAAAGATTCAGCCGTATACCACTGATAGGAAACTATGGATCCATTTCTTCCAAGAGAGTCTGTCTGGCACACAAGTAGAATGGTACTATCAGCTCGAGAGCTCTGACATCCGCACCTGGACTGATTTAGCGACAGCTTTCTACAAGCATTACCAGTATAATTCTGAATTAGCGCCTACTCGGCTACAGTTGCAGAATATGACTATGGGATCTAAAGAAAGCTTCAAAGAATATGCTCAAAAATGGAGAGATTTGGCTGGCAGAGTCAAACCCCCCATGACTGATCGAGAATTAGTGGACATGTTCATGAGCACACTGACTGGCCCATTCTACAGCCATCTATTGAGAAGTTCCTCATCGGGTTTCACTGAACTTATATTAACAGGTGAGCATGTTGAATGCGGCATTCGAAGTGGAAAGATACAGGCGGCTACCTCTGATCCTCCGGAGACTCCTAATGACATCACTGCCCCTCTGCCTAACCATGACGAGACTGTCAATGCTGTGGAAGATGCTGATAACGATTGTGACTTGGATAGTTGGATTTTCCTAACAATTGGTGACGGACTCAATAATTGGAAGGCTGGAGACACTATCCTGATTTCCTTTAGTCAGGAGTAATTGTTATTGCTTATTTTAATGTATTAAATTTTGTTAAAGGTTTTGTCATTTTTATAAGCATATTCACATTCAATAAATCAATGGACCTTTTTGCATTCAAATATTGCGCTCTTTATCTTTCCTGTCATCTTTCAAATAAGCTATGTTTTCTTGCACACACTCACGTAACAATTTGCCGATCCATATCCACTCTGGATCCTGTTGGTAATAACTCTGCTACTGTTCATTATGACTTTGAAAATCTGATCTACCAAGCCGAGGATGGAAGTGAGGAAGATTGTGAAGTACCTAGAGAGCTGACCAGACTGTTACTGCAAGAGGAAAAGACTATACAGCCGCATGAAGAATCAATTGAGACTGTGAATCTGGGTACTGAAGTAGACAAGAAAGAAGTCAAAATAGGAGCAGGTTTGGAAAACAGCGTCAAAGAAAGATTGAGTCGGATGTTACGTGACTATGTAGAGGTTTTCGCTGGAAAAATCAAGAGATGATATGGAATGATGAATGTCAAGAAGCTTTTGACAAAATCAAGAAGTATCTCCAAGAACCTATAAATCTGATGCCACCAGTTGAAGGAAGACCTCTAATCATGTATTTGACCGTGTTAGAAAATTCAATAGGGTGTGTGTTGGGGCAACATGACGAGTCTGGTCGAAAAGAGCATGCAATATACTACCTTAGCAAAAGGTACCGACTGTGAAACAAGATACTCACAGCTCGAGAAAGCTTGCTGTGCTCTGGCTTGGGTTGCTCGCCGACTAAGACAGTATATGTTGAATCATACCGCTTTATTGATTTCTAAGATGGATTCTATCAAATATCTATTTGAGAAACCTGTTGTCTCCTGAAAGAGCTATCACTGATAATGGTGCTAATTTGAACAACAAGATGATTACTGAACTCTGCACGCAGTTCAAAATAAAACACCATAATTCCGAAGTGGCGACTTGGTAATAAAGCGTATCATTCTACCACAAGGTGATCCTAGAGGCAAATGGACTCCCACATACGAAGGGCCATTTGTAGTTAAGAAGGTATTCTCTGGTGGAGCCATGATGCTTGCTACAATGGATGACAAAGAGTCCCCGCATCCCGTGAACACGGACATAGGTAAAAAATACTACGCATGTACACCCGGCAAGTCGAAAACCTGAAAAGGCGGTCCAGGCAAAAATTAGGGATTAAAGCGTATGACTATGTCCCGTTCTCGGTCAGCTTCATCCAAGTTCAAAGGACTGAACAAGCCAATCACTTTTATCCGACAGCAGGAGATGAGAGGCTTGAAGACATAATGACAGTAGTGGAATTAAAATCAATAGGACTTTTTCTTCATAACTTTTTCTTCGTTTTCTTGACAATCTCCTCTTACTAGGATTTCTGTCTCCCTGTACACAAATTGCCTGTTTATAGGCCCTCTTTCAAAATGGATACAATTTTATTTCCAAAAAGATGCTTTTATTTTACTTTCTCTGTTTTGTTTGCATAAACGTCCATTGATTTAGTTCGAATTAATATATGCATTTGAATATGATTGATGTTTACCGAAAATACATGCATGAAATAGCAATAACAGTTACCAAAAGACTTTAGGGTCGAGGATAAGGGCTAACCATGCTTTCCAACAAGTCCGGTTACAAATCCTGTTCCCCAGCAAAACCAGTTATTCCCCAGATGAAATGGGTATCACACGACAGACTGATCATCTCTTCCATCCCCAGCCAGGCTCTGTTGAGTGTTTCCACCATCAGACAGAAATCAAGTATCCCCGGCTAAGAAAGGGTCATCAATACAAGTATCTCCAACCAGAAGATGGGGATTTATTTTCCCCAGTGGAGTCGCCGGGAAAAACTTTTCAGATGCATAATTCATTCATCACATCATTTCACAGCATACGCATGCATACATTGTTCGCATTTATTTCCATAAGCATAAAATATCTCATGCATCATGACATGGCATGAAGCTAACTGTATTTTTCAGGTTAATTATCCTCCGGACACAGTCAAAATAAAGATCCATTCAGACGGACATCTTTATCGATTACATTTACATCTTTCAGATATAATCCACATGAACATCCGTTCGGACAAGCACTCTGAGATTCTCCTAATGATGGAATCTTTAAGCCCATCCCAGATATTCATTGCAAATACAACATATACAAATACTATCAGATATAGCCTAGCGTACGGTTCATTCTGACTCAGCTCAACATATGACTCCTTCAACTCAGATACGATCTAACGTACGATCCATTCTGACCTTTAACTACTCCAATACGGTCTAATGTACGACCCAGTTGGACCTTCAAATCCTCAGATGCTACCCAGCGTACGGTACATTCCGGGGTGTAGTCTAGTGTACGACTACTTTCTTCTTCAGATACAGCCTAACGTACGGCTCATTCTGCAACTCAGATACGATCTAGCGTACGATCCATTCTGACCTTTATTTCCCAAGATACAGCCTAATGGATGGCTCATTCTACAACTCAGATACTACCTAGCGTACGGTACATTCTGAAACGTAGTCTAGTGTACGACTACCCTTTCACCCTCAGATACAGCCTAATGGACGGCTCATTCTGCAACTCGGATACGACCTAACGTATGATCCATTCTGATCTTTCATCCCCAGTGAAGTCACCCGCCTAAGGGACAACTCACTCTACTATTCAGATACGATCTAGCGTATGATCCATTCTGATCCTTTATCCCCAGCAGCGTACGACACACTCTGACTCCCCAGCGAAGTCGACAGCCTAAGGGATGACTCACTATACGGTCTAGCGTATGACCCGGTATGACACCCATGTCTTCAAATCGGTCTGATGTATGACGCAGTCCGAAACTCTCCTCATCAAACCTCATGGATGGCATCTTTAAGCCCATCTCCGTCAAGACTAATTGACAAGTGCAAATTTTTGGGGCATTCTAAGTGTTCAATAATCTTCCACCTCCAGACCACGAATGGCGTACATACCATTCTAACTCTCTCGGTTCAAGAATATTGAACAGGGGCAGCTGTCATACCCCAAAATTTGCCCGTTAATATTACAAGGATTTTTTCAAGGCACTCCGACTTATTGTTCAAGGCATTGATCTTAAAAGAACAAAGACCCAGCACACAGGTGGCTAAATCCAGAAAATGGCCCAAACTGGCATGCTCGCTAGGCGAGCAACTCCTTTGCCTGGCGAACCCTTCGCTACGCCACTCGCCTAGCGAAGCTTGCGAATACCAGAAAATTCTGGGCTTCATTCTGAGCCCATCAGGTCACAAAAATTATTATAAATAGCAGAACTTCATTCAGAAAAAGGGGACAGAGGCAGACGGACAGAAACCCTAACAGAAGCAACACAGCAAACCCTGGAGGCTAACCCAGAGAATTCAGAGCAACCCTCAAGGAAACCCTGAAGGAAACTCATCTGCACCAAGGTTACCTCCGCCCAACTCAATCCGGCGCCAACCCTAAGAGTGACTTGCCAATTCAAGGTTGCAATTCAATTGCAAACAGGTTTGCATTACTATTACCGCTTTATGTTCTTAATTTGCATGTGGCATTATGATTGAATTTATAAAAATATCTTAAGTTTTGCATGTGAATTTAAGTATGTATGAATGTCTTGAACGTTTAACCATGTAATTTCTGTGATGGATGCCATAGGGTGTGAAGCTTGCTGGAATCGTACCGTTCTGAAATTCAAAACCCGCAGCCGTTCGCTAGCACATCGCTAAGCGAACATGTAGCGAGTGTTCGCCAAGCCCTCGCTAGGCGAGGCAGCAACGAACATGACAGTCGCTGATTTTTTCGTTCTGATTTTGCTTATCTGACATGTTTTATTGTAATCATGCATTATCTGCCCGACGTTATTTCTGTTGTGATGCCTATTGTTTGGTGCAACTCTTGATTGCACCCTGATTTGGTATTCTGACTTGTTTGCTGAATTTTGTAAAGGTTCACATACTCCCGGAGAAGGTAGCTTGCTAGGTATTCCACTTTATTTGTGGGATACCCTTGTGGAGATTCACCCTAATTACCTAATTGATTACAACTACCTAATTGATTATAAAATATTGCCTTTGAACATGTGATCTTGGAACTCTCTTTGTTGCCTTACGGTGTTACGGTATTATGGTCATGTCCCGCGAATGTGGGGATACACTTAGCAAAGACCCTTCGATTAAATCATCATGTCCCTATAAAATAAATCATTGTCCCTCGGATGTTGCCTGCGAATATATGATTTTGTCCCTCGATGACCCGTCATTGTAGCCTACGGTTAAATGATGATCGTCCCTTTGAATGCTAAGGTATCCTTACAAATGTTGCCTTCAATGACCAAACGATGACCCTACGATGTCCCTTTTACATCCAAAGGATAAAACTACCTACTTCTCAATAGTAAGGACAGTTTTACCCTCATAAGGATAGGAAATGCCCATAAAGACCTTGGGTGGGTATAACTCTTAATTGCTGGCTCACAACCTAAAACATTTTTCATACCTCACACGTTGCGAATACTAGAAAATCACCACTTGGTATACATTCGTACTAGAATCATTGCCAAGTTATATTTTTCTAAACCGCTTTCAAAATTAAACGAGATAAATACTTTGTATACATTCGTACAAGAATCATTACAAAGTTAAACTCTCTTTTCAAAACATTTTTTAAGCAATTCACAAACACTTTTTTCAGACAAACATAAGTGATCCAGCAATTAAGAGCCCATGGATAACCATGGATACAAAGGGTGCTAACACCTTCCCTTTGTATAATGTACCTCCCGAACCCAAAATCTAATTAAGGTCTTTCCTGTTCTTTTCCACCTTTCCTTATTGGATAAAAGAAAAGTCGGTGGCGACTCTTGCTATCCGCGACATTTGCTTTCCAAAGCAAAAACACATCAAAGTCAGTTCACTGTATGACAGCGAGCATACAAGTAATGTTTAACTACTAGAATATGATCCAAGTGCATTCGTTCAATTACAAACAAACAAACACTTAAGCCTTCCATGACGTGAGCATACAATCAAAGTTAACCGCTAGAATACGAATGTTACCATTGTCCATTAAAAACAAACAAATACTTTGTTTTGTGATCGTAACTACAGAGTTTTAATTTCCTTATTCCATGAATGAGGATACGTAGATATAAGGCTTCAAAACCTTGGCGAGCATACTAATAATTATATTTTCTTTTTCTTATCTTATTTCACTCCATTACCCGATAGCAAGTAACATTCAGGTAAAAACATCCATACGCATGATACAAGCAAAGTGGTTCCCGTTGAGTACAATGGATGTGAGGGGTGCTAATACATTCCCCTTGCATAACCGACTTTCGAATTTGCTCTTGGTTGCGAAGACCATTCTCTTGGGGTTTTATTGTTATTTTCCCTTTCCTTTGGAATAAATAAAATCCGGTGGCGACTCTGTATTTTTCGCGGCACGACAACTTTGACCTTGTACACCCATTTCACACCTATAGGTTTTTCTCTTAAGGCAAATCAACTAGCACGCAAGTGTTGTTTTTCTCTATCGATTACAGCTCCTACTTCATATCACAAATCCATTTTGGATCACTTAAGGCCTCCTTCATTTTAACAGGTTTAGATTCATCCATAATTGCAAAATGGACAAAATCACCATCGTCATTGATTTTTCTATCCTGGAACAGTTCACATTCTTAGAGCCTAGAAGGAAAACTTATTTGCCTTGTTGATCTTCTAACATTTTCCTTAATTATGGATTCAACTGTGGTTGATTCCATACTTTCAAATAGTGCATAAACTATTTTTTTGCAGTCCAACTGGTTGCACTTTTGGAGCAATCGATTGCACCCTATTGCACTTCTTTAATTTCGTCGAAAATGATGTCCATGTTGATCATGATGTTTCTGTTTGCTGCATCAAACATTTTGTAACCACCGGTAGAGTCATAGTCTATAAGAATCATCAATTATCTCTTATCATCCAACTTGTTTCTAAGTTATCCCGACACATGTCAATATACTACCGAACCAAAAAATCTCAAGCGACTGAGATTGGGTTTAAATTCATACCATGCTTCCTTATGTGTAACCTTTTCAAGCTTCTTTGTTGGAGACTTGTTCAACAAATAGATGGCTGTGAAAACGGCTTCTTCCCATAATTCTTTTGCCAAGTTGTTTCCCTTTAACATGTTCCTCATCATCTTCATGATAGAGCGATTATTCCTCTCGGTAACACAATTTTTCTGTGGTGTATAAGGCAGCACTATCTCATGTACAATGCCCTCTTGATCAAAATAGTTCCAAAATTCCTTTGAGACATATTCTCCTCCACCATCCATTTTTAGAACTTTGATTATGTGACCGCTTTGCCTTTCAACGATGGAATTGAAGTTCTTGAACACCTCAAGTACCTAATCTTTTCTCTTGATTAGGTATATCCATAGTTTTATACCATTATCATCAATAAATGCGAAAAAATATCTATTGCCATGTGATACGGTGAACTGACTTTGTGTTTTTGCTTTGAAAAGCAATGTTGCGGATAGCAAGAGTCGCCACCGACTTTTCTTTTATCCAATAAGGAAAGGCGGAAAAGAACAGGAAAGACCTTGATTAGATTTTGAGTTCGGGAGGTACATTATACAAAGGGAAGGTGTTAGCACCCTTTGTATCCATGGTTATCCATGAGCTCTTAATTGCTTAACTCACTGATGTTTTCCTTGTTTGAGAAAGTGTTTGAGAAATGTGGTGTGTTTAGAAAATATTTTGAAAGGACAGTTTAACTTTGTAATGATTCTTGTATGAATGTATACACAGTGTTTATCTCGTTTGATTTTGAAAGATGTCTAGAAAATATAACTCTGCGATGATTCTGGTGCGAATGTATACCAAGTGGTGATTTTCTAAAAGATGTTTTGAAAAGTGTGAGGTGTGAAAAGTATTTTAAGTTGTGAGCAAGCATTTAAGAGTTATACCTAACCAAGGTCTTTATAGGTATTTCCTATCCTTAGGAGGGTAAAACTGTCCTTACTATTGAGAAGTAAGTAGTCTTATCCTTTGGATGTAAAGGGACATCGTGGGGTCGTCGATTGGTCATTGAAGGCAACATTTGTAAGGATACCTTAGCATTCGAAGGGACGATCATCATTTAATCGTAGGCTACAACGAAGGGTCATCGAGGGACAAAGTCATATATTCGAAGGCAACGTTCGAGGGACAAGGTCATATATTCGAAGGCAACGTTCGAGGGACTATGATTTATCTTGTAGGGACATTGACCTTTTGATTGAAGGGACTATGACTTATCTATTTAGGGATGATGATGATTTAATCGAAAGGGTCTTTGCTAAAGGGAATCCCCACATTCGCGGGACATAACCGTAATATCGTAAGGCAACAAAGAGAGGGTTACCCTAGAGGTGCAAGTGTTGAAATGATTGGATTCAGATATATTATCTTGAATTAACTTATCTAAGTTCGATTATTTATCTTTCCATGCAATCCTATTAGCATACATCTAGACAGTTATATTCACAGTATGGAAAAATTAAAGTGCGAAAAATAAGATTACGCTATTACATGGCTTCGGGATGAGGGGTACATAATTTAAAAGGGGATATAAAATATCTAAATCTTAATTAACGAGTACAAAATTAAAAGGGCATAGAAAGTTCATGACAAATGAAATAAATAAACTAAATTTAAGAATGAATTAAGAATATTTTTAGTCTATAATAATAGAAACTTTTTTTTTATGAATTTCTGGAAAAACTTAGACTAAATTAATAGAAATTTTAAAAGAAAAGAGAAAAAAAAATATAATTAGATTTTTATTATTCAAAATAGCCCATTTTAATTAATTAAGTGATATATAAAAATTTAATTAATAAACTAGATTAAATTATATCCTAGTTTATATAACCAATATAATATATTAATTAGAAAATTAATTAATGAGTTTTATTTTAATAATAGAAAAATAGTGGTGAATTAATTATAGTGGAAAGGGAGTAAACATAGTAAAAAACTGAAAAGCTAAAAAATAGGTCCTGGGGGCTCAAACCCAGGATCTCTATGTTGCAGTAAGGGGGGAGCTACCAACGAGCCATGTTGGTCCATTCGTTATTTATTCTCCTTCATTAAAATATATATTAATTCTATATGGATTTTTTCATTTTTGACACAACACCACCATGCATGTTACAGCTTTCTCTCTTACGACAAACTACTTTATTTTTTTCTCATGCTGTTTCTTTCATGTGAATACAACAAACCTGTAACTTCATCTTATATCAAACCACACACATAAAATAAGATCATATGTAATCATCATGCAATAATAAAAATAGACATGCATAAAAATCAAGAAGCTTATATTATTTTACTCATGTATTAGTTCTCTTTACTGCAAGTGATAATGATAAAACAAACCTTACACATACATGTTAAAGACAACTAAGGATTTATATTATCACCATTATATCATCATCATTATTATGTAATAACAGCATGTGAAATAAACATAATCATGCTAGAAACAACACTCATATAATAATAATTAAATGGCAGATATAATTCTTTAATCATACAAACAGAATTTCTCCAACATGCTATGACATATCAAGAACAGATGCATACTTGAATAAATCAATATCAACATCCATCAAACCATGAATACATCATCTCAATATATATATATATATATATATATATATATATATATATATATATATATATATATATATATATATATATATATATATATATATATATATATATATATATATATTAAACCAATATTATTAATGCAGGAATTAAGGAGTATTGCAAGGTAATGATGCTGGATGCAAATTCCATAATGAACACTTACTGGGGATTTGATTCTTCTAGCTTGCTCACTGTATGTGTGTTGTTCTTATTCAGGCTATGAGTGCTTTATGGTTGCTTCTCTTTTCCCTGCCCGTGAATCTTCTTGCTTCTGCCTTATCTTGTGTATCTTCTTCTGCTGTATCTCCTCTTTTTTTTTCTCGCTGCAGCCATATGAAGTATTTATAATGGTGTGGATTAAGGTTTAACCTTGCTAAATATTTGGATCCCTTCCTATACTTTAGGATCTCACCATATAATTTAGGAGAGTTAGCTCTAACATTTTGCATGGGCTGGTATTTCAAAAGTTCAAATTCCACGTGAGACATGGAATACTCATTCAAACTTCACTTTTCTAAATTATAATAAAATGCAATTTAATAATAAACCAAAAATAAAATTAATTTAAAGCTTTAAGTGCACAATTAAAATTAAAATTTTTGTTATTAAATTAGAGCGAAAATTATTTTTATAAAATAAAACCATCATATGATAAATAATACTATGATTATTTATATATTTTTGGTTTGGATTTGGTCTTAAATATCTATTATTATAAATAAATATTTATTAAATACAAATATTATTATAAATAATGAATAATTTAAATGACTTTTAACAAATAAAAATTAATTTAAATTTTAGTTACATAATTGAATTAAAATTTAAACCTATTTCTATTTTTACTTTCATCATTAAAAAAAATCAAAATTATTCTTACTTATATCAACCAAAATTATTTTATAATTTATGGGCCTTTAAAAAAATGTTACTCTTATAAATAAATTTTATTAAGTAAAAACGTGAATTACTAAATAAATACTATTTATAAATAATGAATAATTTACATGAGTCACTAAATTATAAAAAATAGTTATTATAATTTAATGAGCTTTAACAAATAAAATTAATTTAAAATTTTAATTATACAATTAAAATTCAAATCTATTTTTATTTATCATTAAATTAAAACTATTTTATTTATATTTATAAAATTTATTTATATCATACAAATAACCAAAATTATTATTATTTTTTATATCTGTATCACATAATAAATAAATTAAAATTTATAATTTATATGAGAATGTATGCTAATGAATGAATGCAAATGTGAAATGAATGTCATGCATGAATCAATTTATCATAAAAATTAACAGGCAAATTTTGGGGTATGACAGCTGCCTCTGTTCAATATTCTTAAACCGAGAGAATTAGAATGGTATGTACGCCATTCGTGATCTGGAGGTAGAAGATTATTGAACACTTAGAATACCCCAAAAATTTGCACTTGTTAATTAAAAGATAGTCTAGATGGAGATGGGCTTAAAGATACCATCCAGAAAGTTTGATGATGAGAGCTTCAGAGTGCGTCGTACATTAGACCATATCTGAAGACATGAGTGTCACACTGGGTCGTACGCTAGACCGTATAATGAGTCATCCATTAGGTGATATTAGGGTGAGCTGAACCTGATGAGATAAGGATCATAATGGGTCATACGCAAGACCGTATCTGAATAGCAGAGTGAGCCGTCCGTTAGGCTGTATCTGGAGAAATAAAGATCAGAATAGATCGTATGCCAGATCGTATCTGAGTAGTAGAATGAGCCGTCCGTTAGGTTGTATCTGGCGATAAAAAGTAGTCGTACGCTAGACTACATTTCAGAATGTACCGTACGCTAGGTAGTATCTGATGAGAAGAGCCAGACTGGGTCGTACACTAGACCGTATCTGAGTTGTAGAGTGAGCCGTCCATTAGGCTGTATCTGAGGATAAAAGATCAGAATGGATCATACGCTAGATCGTATCTGAGTAGCAGAACGAGCCGTCCATTAGGCTGTATCTGATGATAAAAGGGGTAGTCATACGCTAGACTACATTTCAGAATGTACCGTACGCTAGGTAGTATCTGAGGGGATGAATATCCAAATGGGTCGTACGCTAGACCGTATTGGAACAGTTGAAGGAACCATACGTTAAGCTGAATCAGAATGAGCCGTACGTTAGGCTATATCTGATAATATTTGTATATGTTGTATTTGCAATAAATGTCTGGGATGGGCTTAAAGATGCCATCATTAGGAGGATATCAGAATGCTTGTCAGAATGAATATTCATATGGATTATATCTGAAAGATGTATCTGAATCTTGAATGTAATCGATAAAGATATCCGTCTGAATGAATCTTTATTTTGACTGTATCAGGAGGATAATTAACCTGGAAAAAAAAGAGTTAGCCTCATGCAGTGTCATGATGCATGAGATGTTTTATGCTCTTGAAAATAAATGCGAACATTGCATGCATGTATATGCTGTGAAATGATGCATGAATGAATTATGCGTCTGAAATTTTTTGCCATGGGAAAATAAATCCCGATATTCTGGTTGGAGATATTTGTATTGATGACCCTTTCTTAGCTGGGGATATTTGATTTCTGTCTAATGGTAGAAATATTCAACAGAACCTGACTGGGGATAAAAGAGATGACCAGTCTGTCTAGTAGTGCCAATTTCTTCTGAGAATAACTGGTTTTGCTGGGGAATATGATTTGCAACCGGATTTGTTAGAACGCATGGTTAAACCTTATCCTTGATCCTAAAGTCTTTTAGTAATTGCTATTTCTATTTTATGCATGTATTTTCGGTAAACATCAATCATATTCAAATGCATATATTAATTCGAATTAAATCAATGGACGTTTATGCAAACAAAACGGAGAAAGTAAAACAAAAGTATCTTTTTGGAAATAAAATTGTATTGATTTTGAAAAAGGGCCTACAAACAAGCAATTTTAATACAAGGAGACAGAAATCCTAGTAAGAGGAAATTGTCAAGAAAGCAAAGAAAAAACAGCTATGAAAAAAGTCCTATTGATTTTAATTCTACTACTACTATTATGTCTTCAAGCATCTCATCTCTTGTTGTCGGATAGAAGTGTTTGGCTTGTTCAGTCTCTTTGGCTTTGGTGAAGCTGACCGAGAACGGGACATAGTCATACGCTTTAATCCCTAATTTTTGCCTGGACCGCCTTTTCAGGTTTTCAGTCCACCAGGATACCCTTTTTTGCCCAAGCCGCCTTTTCAGGTTTTCGACTTGCCGGGTGTACATTTTTATATGTTTATCCCTAATTTTTGCCCGAACCCTTTTGGTTCGCCGGGATGCCCTTACTTTTGCCTAGATATGTCGACCTAGCGGGTCTCTTTTATGCGTAGTATTTTTTAACTATGTCCGCGTTCACGGGATGCGGGAAATCTTCGCCATCCATTGTAGCAAGCATCATGGCTCCACCAGAGAATACCTTCTTAACTACAAATGACCCTTCGTATGTGGGATTCCATTTGCCTCTAGGATCACCTTGTGGTAGAATGATACGCTTTATCACCAAGTCGCCAATTTGATACACCTGTCTCTTGACTTTTTTATTAAATGCCTGGGTCATGCGCTTCTGAAATATCTGCCCATGACAAACAGCCGCGAGTCTCTTTTCATCAATCAAATTTATCTGATCGAGTCGAGTCTGAATCTATTCATCTTCATCTAAGCCTGCATCTTTCATAACTCTTAGAGAGGGAATATGAACTTCCACTGGTAAAACGGCTTCCATTCCGTAGACTAAAGAGAAAGGAGTTGCCCCTGTCGAAGTGCGTACTGAAGTGCGATAACCATGAAGAGCAAATGGTAACATCTCATGCCAGTCTTTGTATGTTACTGTCATCTTTTGTATAATCTTCTTAATATTCTTATTAGCAGCTTCTACGGCGCCATTCATCTTTGGCCGGTACGGAGAAGAGTTATGGTGTTTTATTTTGAACTGCATGCAGAGTTCAGTAATCATCTTGTTGTTCAAATTAGTACCATTATCAGTGATAACTCTCTCAGGGATGCCATACCGACAAATAATACTATTCTTGATGAACCGTGCCACCACATTCTTGGTGACAAAAGCAAATGAGGCTGCCTCTACCCACTTCGTAAAGTAATCAATAGCAACAAGAATGAAACGATGTCCATTAGAAGCAGTAGGTTTAATCTCTCCAATCATATCAATGCCCCACATTGCAAAGGGCCAAGGGGCTGTCAACACGTTCAATGGAGCAGGAGGTACATGTACTTTGTCCGCATAGATCTGGCACTTGTGACAAGTTCTGGAGTGCTGGTGGCAATCAGCTTCCATGGTAGACCAATAATACCCTGATCTCAGAATCTTCTTGGCCATCGTATGTCCACTAGAATGAGTCCCAAAAATACCGTCATGCATGTCTTCCATAATCTTTTCTACTTCCTTTTTATCCACACAGCGAAGCAAAGTCGAATCATGATTACGTTTGTATATTACTCCATTACTCAAAAAGAATTTAGCGAAGAACTTCCTCAGAAATTTTCTGTCATTGATGGATGCCCCTTCAGGGTATTCCTGAGTTTCTAAATATCTTTTTACTTCGTGGAACCAAGTTTTCTCTTCTACTTCATCAGCATTAAGTTCCTAACAATATGCTGGTTCATCTAATCGTTCAATGGTGATCATGGGAGCTTCATTGTCCCATCTGACTCTGAACATAGATGACATGGTAGCCAATGCGTCTGCCAACTGATTCTCTTCTTGTGGAATATGTTCGAATGTAATCTCCTAAAAGTATGGGATTAATGTCAACACCCGCTCTCGATAAGGGATGAGATTCAGATGTTTAGTGTCCCATTCTTCTTTGATCTGACTGTTTACTAAGGCTGAGTCTCCGTACACACTCAAAAACTTGATTCTCAGGTCTATAGCAGCTCTGAGTCCCAAAATACATGCTTCATACTCTGCCATATTATTGGTACAATCAAAACATAGTCTAGCAGTGAAAGGCGTATGGCAACCCTTGGGAGAAATAATTACAACACCAACACCATTGCCCAATGCATTAGAAGATCCATCAAAAACCATAGTCCATCGGGATCCCAGTTCGGGTCCTTCATCCGGTCCAGGTTCTTCATAATCAGTAACAAGCATAACATCCTCATCAGGGAACTCAAAATTCATAGATTGGTAATCATCAACTGCTTGATGAGCCAAATGATCAGCTAACACGCTTCCCTTGATTGCTTTCTGGGTAGTATACTGGATATCATACTCTGTTAAAATCACCTGCCATCTTGCTATTCTTCCGGAGAGAGCAGGTTTCTCAAATATATATTTGATAGGATCCATCTTAGAAATCAATAAAGTGGTATGATTCAACATATACTGTCTTAGTCGGCGAGCAACCCAAGCCAAAGCACAGCAAGTTTTCTCAAGCAGTGAGTATCTTGTTTCACAGTCGGTAAACTTTTTGCTAAGGTAGTATATTGCATGCTCTTTTCGACCAGACTCGTCATGTTGCCCCAGCACACACCCCATTGAATTTTCTAACACGGTCAAATACATGATTAGAGGTCTTCCTTCAACTGGTGGCATCAGAATTGGAGGTTCTTGGAGATACTTCTTGATTTTGTCAAAAGCTTCTTGACATTCATCATTCCATATTATCTCTTGATTTTTCCTCAGTAATTTGAAGATGGGTTTGCAAGTAGCAGTCAAATGGGAGATAAATCGGGCAATGTAATTCAAGCGTCCCAAGAAACCTCTGACTTCTTTATCTGTACGGGGAACTGACATTTCTTGAATAGCTCTCACCTTAGCCAGGTCAACCTCAATTCCTTTACCACTGACAATAAAGCCCAAGAGTTTACCGGATCTTACTCCAAAGGTGCATTTGTTCGGGTTCAATCTCAACTTGTATTTCTTCAACCTCTCAAACAATTTGTATAAATGATCGAGATGTTCTTCTTCAGTATGAGATCTGGCTATCATGTCATCCACATATACCTCTATTTCATGATGGATCATATCATGGAACAAAACCACCATAGCACGCTGGTATGTTGCCCCTGCATTCTTTAAACCGAATGGCATTACTTTGTAACTGAAAGTGCCCCATTGCGTCACAAACGTAGTTTTCTCCATGTCTTCAGGTGCCATCTTAATCTGGTTATAACCTGAGAATCCATCCATGAATGAGAATACCTTGTGTTGAACGGTGTTATCTACCAGAACATCAATGTGCGGAAGTGGAAAGTCATCTTTGGGACTTGCTTTATTCAAATCTCTGTAATCTACACACATTCGCATCTTACCATCCTTCTTTGGCACTGGTACCACATTAGCAACCCATTGAGGATAAGAAGTAACAGCTAGAAAACCTGCATTGAATTGTTTCATAACCTTGACTTTGATTTTCTCAGACATTTCAGGACGCATGCGACGAACCTTTTGCTTAACAGGATGACAATCTTCCTTCATCGGCAAACGATGTACTACTATATCAGTATCCAGTCCTGACATGTCTTCATAAGACCAAGCAAAAATCTCTACATAGTCATGTAACATCTGAATCAATCTTTCTTTGACACTGTTTTCCAAGCCTGCTCCTATTTTGACTTCTTTCTTGTCTACTTCAGTACCCAGATTTACAATTTAAATTGATTCCTCATGCGGCTGTATAGTCTTTTCTTCTTGCAGTAACAGTCTGGCAAGCTCTCCAGGCACTTCGCAATCTTCCTCACTTCCATCCTCGGCTTGGTAGATCGGATTTTTAAAGCCATAATTAACAGTAGCAGAATTATTATCAACAGGATCCAGAGTGGATATGGATATGCAATTTGTTACGTGAGTGTGTGTAAGAAAACATAGCTTATTTGAAAGATGACAGGAAAGATAAAGAGCGCAATATTTGAATGCAAAAAGTCCATTGATTTATTGAATGTGAATATGCTTATGAAAATGACAAAACCCTTAACAAATTAGCTATTGTGCCCCGGGCATAGACACAATGCTTTAAGAAGTTCAATTGTTCATAATAAAAATTACAAAATTTGAAACACTAAAATAAGCAATAACAATTACTCCTGACTAAAGGAAATCGGGATAGTGTCTTCAGCCTTCCAATTATTGAGTCTGTCATCAATTGTTGGGAAAATCCAACTATCCAAGTCGCAATCGCTATTAGCATCTTCTACAGCAGTAATCTGATCTTTGACTATCTTTTCAGAGCTAAACCCCAGGCCAAATTTATCAGACTTGTACGGTACATCGATCAGTTGACCCCAGCCAGTACGACCACCATCTTCAACCACAGCTTGAGCATCTTTCAAAGAAATCATAGCAGGAGGAGCACGAATAACCTTGGGCACACGGGAAGTTGGCTTAAGGACGGGACTGGTCGGAGGAACTACTTCAAATGACTGAGAAGGAGTCTCAAAGAATTCACCATCCATCTCGACGTATCTGAAGGTATGCACACTACTGGCAATATACTTCTTCTCCACACACAGTGACAATCTTGCCCTCTATTGGATACCTCAGCTTTTGATGGAGAGACGAAGCTACAACACTTGCCCCATGGATCCAAGGGCGTCCCAGCAAGCAGGAATAGGCAGGACGAATGTTCATTACGTAACAGGTAGTGTTGAAGACTTGAGGTCCTATCTTGATAGGGAGAACCACTTCACCATGGACAACACTCTTCGCACCATCGTAAGCACGCACCACAACGTCACTAGGTTTCAGTTCAATGCTTTTACAGTCAAGTTTATCGAGCACAACTTTCGGTAGCACATTCAAAGAAGAGCCATTGTCGATCAACACATGAGACAAGGTGATCCCCTTACACTCAATGGAGATATACAGAGCTTTATTGTGATTCTTTCCTGCTGGTGTCAGGTCAGCATCAGAAAAGCCTATGCGATTATCAACAGCCAAGTTAGCAACATAATTTTCTAACTGATCGACAGATGTCTCCTGAGGTACATGAGCGGTCTTCAAGAATTTTATCAACGCATTGGCATGAGATTCAGAAGATAACAACAAGGATAACATCGAAATTTTAGACGGAGTATACCCCAGCTGTTCTACCACATCAAAATCACTCTTACGGATGATTTTCAACATTTCTTCCATTTCCTGCTTGGCAACATCTTCGGTAGTAACTTCGACTGGTGTCTTTGACTGAGAAGGATTGATTACTGGTCCCTTTCCTCGAGTTTCAGGGGCGGGAGCTGAGATTTCTGGAGAGAAGATCCTTCCACTTCGAGTAATTTTGATAGTCCCAACAATGTCAACGTCATTAGGATTAGCAGAATTATCATCTTGCTTTATGCCGTGGATGTAAACATCACCTCCATAATTCCACGGAATGGCTTTGCATGAGGAATACGGTACTGGGCCAGGTGCAGTAATAATTAGGGGAGCTACCTTGGGCTCAGCATTAATCTTCACAGGCACTCTAGTAGCGGTAATCTTCACTGGAACTTTGGACCTAGCAATCACAAATATTTCTTCAATAGGGTTTTCCACCTTAGGAATCTTTTCAAAGAGAATTGTACGATCATCCATCAGCCGTTGAATACCATTCCTCAACTTCAAGCAATCATTGGGTCGGAGTATACAGAGATCGCAATTTTCAGCACAACCTGGAAATAAACCAGCTTGCAATAAATTCTTCTTGATGATCAGGAGAGGAGATGTTAAGTCAGCTACATTAGTAATGTGAGAATTGTCATCCACAGCATTAACAGTCTTGTCATGATTAGGCATAGGAGCAGTGATGACATTAGGAGTCTCCAGAGGATCAAATTTAATTTCTCCAGCGTCGATCATGTCCTGAATCTTATTCTTCAACAACCAACAATCGTTTGTATCATGCCCGGGGCTATCGGAGTGATATGCACACCTGGCATTGGGATTATAACGAGGAGAAGTAGTGTTGGGATTTGCAGGAGGATCTCTGAGGGTAATTAAATTTGCTTTTAGCATACCCTGCAGTGCTTGTGCTAAAGTCATATTGATCTTGGTAAACTGCCTTCTTGGCCTGTCTTGTCTGTGTTGGAAGTTTTGAGATGGCGGTGCTGCAATCGTAACTGCTCCAACAGTATGGTCACGATTTTTCTTGTTATGACCCCTTTGACCGTACACAGCATTTGATTCATTCTTCCCCTGATAGGACTTTTTGGTGCTTGCAGAGGTAGCCGCCTGTATCTTTCCACTTCGAATGCCGCTTTCAACATGTTCACCCGTCAATATAAGTTCAGTGAAACCCGATGAGGAACTTCCCAATAGATGGCTGTAGAATGGGCCAGTCAGTGTACCCATGAACATGTCCACTAATTCTCGATCAATCATAGGGGGTTTGACTCTGCCAGCCAAGTCTCTCCATTTTTGAGCATATTCTTTGAAGCTTTCTTTAGAGCCCATAGTCATATTCTGCAGCTGTAGCCGAGTAGGCGCTAATTCAGAATTATACTGGTAGTGCTTGTAGAAAGCTGTCGCTAAATCAGTCCAGGTGCGGATGTTAGAGCTCTCGAGCTGATAATACCACTCTAACTGTGTGCCAGACAGACTCTCTTGGAAGAAATGGATCCATAGCTTCCTATCAGTGGTATACGGCTGGATCTTTCTCACATAAGCTCTCAGATGCGTCTGAGGACAAGACGCACCATCATACTTAGTGAAAGCGGGGACCTTGAATTTGCGAGGAATGATCACATCAGAGACCATACCTAAGCTTTCGAAATCCAGACCGGGCGCTTTCTGACCCTCCATAGCTAGCATACGTTCTTCCAGCAACTTATACTTATCATCCTTCGGAGAGTACTGTTCATTTTCATAATTTTCATAGTCGTCCTCAGGGTTGAAGGGATCAACATTCTCATCTTCCGAATCATTTTCTGTCTCATCTTCTTTATCCTTCGGAATTCCAATCTTGACTCCTGGAGCCTGTCCTTAAAGCCTTCTTCCCGGGTTAATGTAACTCACAGATTTCTTGTCTTTCTTCTTCTCGAGCAATAGAGTCTTCAGTTCCTCCTGCCCCTTGGATAAGTTCAAGATCATCTCCTGGACTTGAGCATTCTGAGCCTGGAGATCCTTGACAATTTGTTCGAGGGCCATTTTTCTGTTTGAGAGGAAGACCGTGAGAACATTGATCCTTTAGAGTACCTGTTATGCAATGTTATGTTATGCTATGCAATGTATGAAATGTTTTCAAGGACTTTTGGAATTTAACTTTGCGTAAACCACCAAAAAGGGGAACTTTTATTAATAATTTCTTTAATCAATGTTCATTACAAGAAAAAATGAAAGCTCAAGTCTCCCAGGGACGACTTCTTTTTGGGCGGAGATATGCATTAAGACTTCGTTCCTCATTAAGTTGGCTGGTGAGCTCTAATACTTTCTTCCTTTCAGCACAGAACTGAGCTTCAAAAGTATCCCTTTCCTCTCTCAACTGGATCCAAGATTTCTTCAATTCTTCAACATTGGTAGGCATATCTGGATAAGGAATGATCTGAGGGGTACCTCCTTCAACTTTTGGTTCAACAATCAGAGGTCCGATTGCAAGATATGGCATGATAAGCTCACGAGCTCTGGCGCGTACCCATCTGAGATAAGGTTCCATAGGAATAGAGTCTATCTGTCCTAAAGTACTTCTTTTCACCATGCCCCAAGCTCGTACAAACCTTTGACGGAGACCTTGAGAATCGTTGTCATAGTCAAACACAGTGCCTTGGATAATTATTTCATGTGGACCATCTCTTCGAGCATAACCAAACTGACGTAGGGCTAAAGCAGGATTATAAGTAATACCTCCTCTTATCCCCAGGAGTGGTACGTTAGAGAATTCTCCACAACGGTCAATGATGATAACATTTTCTTTGGGTTGGGGACACCAATGGATGTCTGAATGGGAGAGCGACATTATCCTTTGAGACCATTTCAAATTTTGCTCATTCTTCAAACTGATTGAGGAAGGTGCGAAATAAACCACCTAGATAATAAAGGTACGCAGCACATGAGAGTCCCTTGCCTTTTCATAGTACGAGTGTGAAGGGAATGCAAAATGTCTCCAAGCAAGGTGGGCACAGGGTTATGAGTGATAAATATCTTAACAACATTCATGTCTATGAATTGATCCGGATTAGGAAATAGCACCAAACCATAGATTAGTAATGCTAGAACATCTTCGAAAGCGTGGACACTCATAGCTTTTAGGAATTCTCGGGCCTTATTTATCAGAAATTTGGCAAGTAAACCCTTAACTTCACTTCTTGTTACCCAATTAGTTTCAATGTCGGACTTTGTCATGTGTAAAGCCGCGACAACCTCTTCAGACCTCAGAATCTTTTCTAAACCACTGAAAGGTGTTTGATCAAGGATAGGTATCCCAAGCAACCTGGAAAATTCTTCTAATGTGGGTACCAACTGATAATCTGGAAAGGTGAAACAATGATGTTTAGGATCGAAGAACTAGAATAGAACTCTCATCATATCTTCCTTGAAACCGGTGGTAACTAAATTGAGGAGATAACCATGTTTCTTGATGAACTGAGCATGATCGGGAAGTTCTGACACTAAATCCTTGAGTTGAGGAGAGGTCGCTACAAAATTGATCTGGATGGTCTTCCTGGAAGCCATAGCCCTTCAAAACAGAGCAAAGTTAAATCCCTAAGTCCTCGAAATGGTTAGTACAATGCCATGATGTCATGATGTTATGATGTTATGATGTCAAGTAAGTAACAAGCACAAACAAGTCACACCACAATCATTCCTAGGTTTTAAGGCTTGCATGAGTTCCATAGGTAAGTACCCTCCCCACTTAAGTTTGGTTGGTTCAACCTGTCCTAGAATAGTAACCGGGTTCTAGAAGGATCTCAAATCATTAACCTTTCCTTAAGTCCACTTCAGTGCAACACCAAGCGGTTGACCAAAATTTCCCTAAAGTCCAATCTCAAAGAGTGTAGTATCGAGTATCAACCAACCCCAGTCGAAACCGAAGTCAGTTATCTCACTACTTTCTAATGGCTAGGATGAGTCAATTAGGGTTCTAAAGGTCTGGTTAATGCTTTGATGACACCACGCAGACGCCAAATTTTTCCTCAAGTAAACATGAGGAACATCAGGACATCCAAAGTGTCACATTAACCGTAGCCATCATTTTAACCATTTCAGTATACGCCGGACAGTCGCGATGTTCTCTTGCTACTTACCTAAGGTACACTAGATCCGGGTGTAGGACCTTTCACTCAAGCATAGAATACCCAAACAATCCCTTAAAAGTAAATCAGACAAAGAAACAATTCGAAAACATAAGTGATCTTATAGGTAACCTCTCTTTTTAAGATTCCCCAGCAGAGTCGCCAGTTCTGTGATACGGTGAACTGACTTTGTGCTTTTGCTTTGAAAAGCAATGTTGCGGATAACAAGAGTCGCCACCGACTTTTCTTTTATCCAATAAGGAAAGGCGGAAAAGAACAGGAAAGACCTTGATTAGATTTTGAGTTCGGGAGGTACATTATACAAAGGGAAGGTGTTAGCACCCTTTGTATCCATGGTTATCCATGGGCTCTTAATTGCTTAACTCACGTATGTTTTCCTTGTTTGAGAAATGTGGTGTGTTTAGAAAATATTTTGAAAGGAGAGTTTAACTTTGTAATGATTCTTGTACGAATGTATACATAGTGTTTATCTCGTTTGATTTTGAAAGATGTCTAGAAAAATATAACTCGGCGATGATTCTGGTGCGAATGTATACCAAGTGGTGATTTTCTAAAAGATGTTTTGAAAAGTGTGAGGTGTGAAAAGTATTTTAAGTTGTGAGCAAGCATTTAAGAGTTATACCTAACCAAGGTCTTTATAGGTATTTCATATCCTTAAGAGGGTAAAATTGTCCTTACTATTGAGAAGTAAGTAGTCTTATCCTTTGGATGTAAAGGGACATCGTGGGGTCGTCGATTGGTCATTGAAGGCAACATTTGTAAGGATACCTTAACATTCGAAGGGACGATCATCATTTAATCGTAGGCTACAACGAAGGGTCATCGAGGGATAAAGTCATATATTCGAAGGCAACGTTCGAGGGACAAGGTCATATATTCGAAGGCAACGTTCGAGGGACTATGATTTATCTTGTAGGAACATTGACCTTTTGATCGAAGGGACTATGACTTATCTGTTTAGGGATGATGATGATTTAATCGAAATGGTCTTTGCTAAGGGTATCCCCACATTCACGGGACATGACCGTAATATCGTAAGGCAACAAAGAGAGGGTTACCCTAGAGGTGCAAGTGTGGAAATGATTGGATTCAGATATATTATCTTGAATTAACTTATCTGAGTTTGATTATTTATCTTTCCATGCAATCCTATTAGCATACATCTAGACAGTTATATTCACAGTATGGAAAAATTAAAGTGCGAAAAATAAGACTACGCTATTACATGGCTTCGGGATGGGGGTACATAATTTAAAAGGGGATATAAAATATCTAAATCTTAATTAACGAGTACAAAATTAAAAGGGCATAGAAAGTTCATGACAAATGAAATAAATAAACTAAATTTAAGAATGAATTAAGAATATTTTTAGTCTATAATAATAGAAACTTTTTTTTTTATGAATTTATGGAAAAACTTAGACTAAATTGATAGAAATTTTAAAAGAAAAAAGAAAAAAAATAATTAGATTTTTATTATTCAAAATAGCTCATTTTAATTAATTAAGTGATATATGGAAATTTAATTAATAAACTAGATTAAATTATATCCTAGTTTATATAACCAATATAATATATTAATTGGAAAATTAATTAATGAGTTTTATTTTAATAATAGAAAAATAGTGGTGAATTAATTATAGTGGAAAGGGAGTAAACATAGTATAAAACTGAAAAGCTAAAAAATAGGTCCTGGGGGCTCAAACCCAGGATCTCTATGTTGCAGTAAGGGGGGAGCTACCAACGAGCCATGTTGGTCCATTCGTTATTTATTCGAACCCAGGAAAGCAAGCTACTTTATTTTTTCTCATGCTGTTTCTTTCATGTGAATACAACAAACCTGTAACTTCATCTTATATCAAACCACACACATAAAATAAGATCATATGTAATCATCATGCAATAATAAAAACAGCCATGCACAAATCAAGAAGCTTATATTATTTTACTCATGTATTAGTTCTCTTTACTGCAAGTGATAATGATAAAACAAACCTTACACATACATGTTAAAGACAACCAATGATTTATATTATCACCATTATATCATCATCATCATTATTATGTAATAACAACATGTGAAATAAACATAATCATGCTAGAAACAACACTCATATAATAATAATTAAATGGCAGATATAATTCTTTAATCATACAAATAGAATTTCTCCAACATGCTATGACATATCAAGAACAGATGCATACTTGAATAAAGCAATATCAACATCCACTAAACCATGAATACATCATCTCAATATATATATATATATATATATATATATATATATATATATATATATATATATATAGATATATATATATATATATATATATATATATATATATATATATATATATATATATATATATATATATATATATATATATATATATATATTATATATATATAATATATATATATATATATATATATATATATATATATTAAACCAATATTATTCATGCAGGAATTAAGGAGTATTGCAAGGTAATCATGCTGGATGCAAATTCCATAATGAACACTTACTGGGGATTTGATTCTTCTAGCTTGCTCACTGTATGTGTGTTGTTCTTATTCAGGCTATGAGTGCTTTATGGTTGCTTCTCTTTTCCCTGCCCGTGAATCTTCTTGCTTCTGCCTTGCCTTGTGTATCTTCTTCTGCTGTATCTCCTCTTTTTTTTTCTTGCTGCAGCCATATGAAGTATTTATAATGGTGTGGATTAGGGTTTAACCTTGCTAAATATTTGGATCCCTTCCTATACTGTAGGATCTCACCATATAATTTTGGAGAGTTAGCTCTAACATTTTGCATGGACTGATATTTCAAAAGTTCAAATTCCACGTGAGGCATGGAATACTCATTCAAACTTCACTTTTCTAAATTATAATAAAATGCAATTTAATAATAAACCAAAAATAAAATTAATTTAAAGCTTTAAGTGCACAATTAAAATTAAAATTTTTGTTATTAAATTAGAGCCAAAATTATTTTTATAAAACAAAACCATCATATGATAAATAATACTATGATTATTTATATATTTTTGGTTTGGATTTGGTCTTAAATATCTATTATTATAAATAAATATTTATTAAATACAAATATTATTATAAATAATGAATAATTTAAATGACTTTTAACAAATAAAAATTAATTTAAATTTTAGTTACATAATTGAATTAAAATTTAAACCTATTTCTATTTTTACTTTCATCATTAAAAAAAATCAAAATTATTCTTACTTATATCAACCAAAATTATTTTATAATTTATGGGCCTTTAAAAAATGTTACTCTTATAAATAAATTTTATTAAGTAAAAACGTGAATTACTAAATAAATACTATTTATAAATAATGAATAATTTACATGAGTCACTAAATTATAAAAAATAGTTATTATAATTTAATGAGCTTTAACAAATAAAATTAATTTAAAATTTTAATTATACAATTAAAATTCAAATCTATTTTTATTTATCATTAAATTAAAACTATTTTATTTATATTTATAAAATTTATTTATATCATACAGATAACCAAAATTATTATTATCTTTTATATCTGTACATAATAAATAAATTAAAATTTATAATTTATATGAGAATGTATGTTAATGAATGAACGCAAATGTGAAATGAATGCCATACATGAATCAATTTATCATAAAAATTAACAGACAAATTTTGGGGTATGACATGCCACCAATGGAATCAACTTGCATCGGTCCACACATATCTAAATACACCACCTTAAGGTGACACTTGGTTCTAAAACATGTATCCTTGCTGAATTTTTTCTTATGTTGCTTCGCTTGCATACATTCTTTACAAATTTCTGTCGGTATATTAATAAATGGCAGTTCGGTAACCATCTTGTTCCTTTGTAAGATGTTGAGATCTCTAAAGTTGAGATGCCTAACCTTATAATACCATAACCACTCTTGTCTACCAACTGCAATAACAATACATTTATGGTCCATAACCTTCAATTCAACTTTGAAGGTTTTATTTGAAGCCATATGAGCCTTGAGGGTTAAGTTTCCATTTGATTCCACCACCATCATAACCTTGTTCTTCATGTGGACTGTATAGTTCTTCTCAAGTAATTGTCATAAACATAGAAGATTAAATTTGATGTCGGGAATATAAAGAACGTCTTTGATCAAGGAGTAGTCACCATTTTTCCTTTTGATTGAAATGTCACTGATCCCTTCTGCCGCTAGTGTGGTATCATCCACAAACTTCACTTTATCATTTATAGCGACATTGATTATCACAAACCAATTTTCCTTCCCTTCATGTGCGTAAAACAACCAGAGTCAAGATATCATTGATTGTTGTCATCTACAACCTTCTTTGCGGTCATCATGGTACTTTCGGCAGGTGACAATCAGTTGCACTTGAGAAGTAATAAGTTGAACCTTGTTTCTATGGAATTTTTCAAACTGCTACATCAATCTTGCAACCTGCCACTACTGTATTCTTCTTCTGTGATCATGACCAAGAAAGTGTTCTCATCATCAAACTCATGTCTTTCAACTTTGACTTCACCCACTTGAGGTTCATTCTTATTCACCTTGCATTCACTTGCAAAATGAATGAACCTTTGACAATTAAAGTATTGCACATTACTTTTGTCACTTCCACCTCTAGTATTTCCACCTCTATAGTTTCCTTGACCACCATTTCTATTGCCACTGCTCTCACCCTTTGACAAGTCAAATTTTTGGAATTTTGGGATTTTCTTCCACCAAAATTCTGAAAGTTCCCTCTATTCTTCATGGGTCACTTTCCTTTCACCTTATTGTCTCTCTCATTACACAAATTTGCAAAATGATCTTCGTCTTTGTCTTATCACCATTCCTCTCATCCATTCTTTATTCATGGACTTCAAGAGAACTTTGAAGCTCCTCCTTGCTCATGGTCGTGAGATCCTTCAATTCTTCAATCGCAACGACCACATTGTCAAATCTCGATGTCGAAAAATGCTAGATTTTTACGATAACATACTGCTCCGTGATTGTTTCTCCACAAGCCTTCACTTGGTTTACTAATGTTGCAATTCTCGTTGTGAATTCGCAAATTATTTCCTTCTCTTCCGTTTGAATCAACTTCAGCTGTCTCTTGTGAGTTTGCAACCTCACCACCTTTTCCTTGTCAGTTCCTGCATACATTTTCTCCAAGATTTCCCACACTTGTTTCGTAGTTGTGCAATCACCAACTTTCTCAAAATTATCTGCATCCACACATTGATGGAATAAAAACATCGCCTTGTAATCTTTCTTCTTCTCTTCCATCTATTGTACCTTCTACAAGTGGAGTAACTTCATTCTTGACCACTTCAATAATATCTTGATAACCAAACATCATCTTTATCTATTTATCCCACTTTTCGTAATTCTTCGCATCGAGAATCGAGAGATTTACAAGGATTCGTTCATTGAAAACATAAAGTATTTTTGTACACTGGGTGTTTGATGGATTGAATCATACTTTTGATGCCAAATATTAGAAAAAACAACCACAAAATTAGTGAGAATTTAAGTGTGGAGAGAGAGGGTGAAAATAAACATTATTTCATTAATGAAATATCCAAAGAGTATATATACAACTACATAAGATTATGTGCGATTATTAAAAAAAAAAATTAAAAAACTATAGATACAATCGATTGACATAAAACTGCAATCAATTACGTTTAGCCAATGTCTAAGAATTTTAAAAAAAAAATAACAAAGGTAACTTGTTGATCTAATGAGTTTCATTATGGTTTTTTCCTAACAAATCAATATTGCATAACATAACATTATTATATAAGATGTTGCAGATATAACATGTTGCCTATTTTCTACCGAATGTTAAGCTAACTTGAATTATATTAATGTCTCAACCCACCTAACCTAGTTGATTCAAGTAGAAATTTTATGGTAGTAGAAAAAAAAAATCATAAAGTTGAATATTGAATGGGTATGATGGTTATAAATTATGAGGACTTTTGGAAGATGATAAGAACATACGCTGCACGATGTCTCGACGAAATCTTGTTTGAAATTCAAACGCCAAGCATTTTCGAAAAGTCTTATAAAGAATGCCGAGTTTCAAATTTAAAAATGTCTCTACACGCGTAATGCAGTGGAATGTCCATTCATACCTATTCTATTTAACATCACAAAAATGGATCATTTTTCATTATTACATTTCATTCAAACCAAAACAACCACCACTTTTCAATTCGTAATCCTCTTTGTTTGATTCTTGTAAAGATCCAATGGAAGCTGAAAAGATCGAAGGAATGAGTGTGGAAGAGGATAAATTCGGAGGAGTTATTCTAACAGTTGAAAACCCTATGGATTCTCATTCATTTGCTTCTGAATTGGAACATTCAATGTCCAAATGGACTCAACAGGTTAATTAGCTACATTCACTAATTAATTATTACTATTATTATTAGTACAGTTTCATTTAATTTAATTTATTCAAAACAGGGAAAAAAGGGTATATGGATCAATTTACCCTTGCAACATTCAAACCTTGTTCATTCTGCTGTCCAGGTATATAATATACATTTATGTTTTACATGTTTTACATGTTTTACAGCAACAACTAGCTTAGGAACGGATTGATTGCGAATCCGAACGACTGTTTTTACTGTATTGCAGGCTGGATTTAGGTACCATCATGCTGAGTCGGATTACTTGATGCTTGTATATTGGATCCCTGATACCCCTGATAGCATTCCTGCAAACGCGTCACACCGTGTCGGCGTTGGTGCTTTTGTTGTCAATAACAAGAGAGAGGTGATCTTTCACACATCATTCTGTGGTTATTATACTGTTTCTTGTTTGTAATACTGTTTGAATGGTTTTGTTTCATTTGATAGGTGCTTGTGGTTCAGGAAACCAGTGGTAGATTTGGAGGCACAGGTGTATGGAAGATGCCTACAGGAGCTGTCAATCAAGTATACGTCGAAATGATTATTGATCAAATTATGAAAATGGTAATTCAATCTTTTGAGTTTTGACATGTTTTAATTCTATTTGCAGGGTGAAGATATTTGTGATGCTGTAATTAGAGAAGTGAAGGAAGAGACAGGGGTAAGCAAACACAAAATATAGTACAGATTCATGTTTTTCTTTGTCACTGACCGTTTTATTAATATTTATATTACAACATTGTATACTCTACCGTATTCATATTCTATGGCCTTTATAACAGTCTTTAACACTTCTTTTTTGACAAACTATGTTAATTGAATTTATTGTTTATTTATCATGTTTCTTTGGACATGCTCAAAGTCTCAATGCCATTACTTTTGTTCTTCCGTAGGTAGATACAAAGTTTGTTGAAGTTTTAGCATTCAGGTAAGAGACAAATTTTATATGATTCACAAATTTCTGTCTGCAATATATGGTCTGTTACTGAACTTTATGTCTCTTTGGTATCAGGCAAAGCCATAAATCTTTCTTTCAGAAATCAGACTTGTTCTTCGTTTGCATGTTGCAACCTCAATCCTTTGATATTCAGAGTCAGGCCTCAGAAATTGAAGCAACTAAGGTATCTTTATAAAGTTTAAGGATGTTTTTTAAGTGGCGGTGCCCATTCTAACAGTTTGTTTTTCTGTTCAGTGGATGCCTGTTGAAGATTATGCAGCTCAACCGTTTGTGCAAGAAAACGAGCTCTTCGATTTTATTGCGAAAATATGCTTATCAAAGTTGAATGGCAACTACACTGGGTTTTCTAACGTATCTACTACTACATCTTCCGGCAAAAAAACTTATCTTTATCTTAACAGTGATGCTATTGGTAGCCATTTGTTAGATTCCAAACATGAGCAAGTTTAACATGAAGCTTGCTTTGTTACTCTCGACGGCCATTTGCTTCGAAATGCGCCTGAATCCCAGTTTTAATATGATTTGATGACCATTTATATTCTTTGAATTCTTTGTATTCTTTGTATAGATATGTCATATCATGTAAATAGGGATAGTATCAACCAATATAAAATATGATTTGATGACCATTTATAATCTTTGTATTCATTGTATAGACATATCATGTCATGTACATAGGGATGGATAGTATCTCATATATAAAATAGGATCTATTGTATTGTTTAAACACACGATTTTACCACGCCTCATTCAACAAGTATAGTATTATTTAAAAGGGGAAACCCAGATTTTTCTGTTAGTTAAGTATAAAAGATTTTGATGTTGAATAAGCTGCGCCGACTTTTGAAGGTCTCATGCAATTACTTTTGTTCTGTCTGCAATATATGGCCTGCTACTGACATTTTCTGTCTAACATTGTTGTTGAAAATGCAAGAAAAAGAAGTAGCCATTGTTGTACAACCAGGTTGAGTTTTGATTTTATTGAAAAAAAAACATGTTGTACAAGTAGCCATATTTGTAATTATCATGTGCCATTTTTTCAAGTGAAATAGCTTTCTCTATAATCACTTCTTCTAGTATTTGAATTTAAATTATCCATCAAAGTGCTACTCATCACAACCATCTCAAATGATGCCTTTGAAAGTATTAATACAAATTTTACACTTTTATCCCAAAAACAAACTATAACTATATACATGAATATGGAACATTTCTTTTTACTTAACACACGGCTACAACAACAATACATTCCATAAATGAATAAAACAATGCTTACAATAAACCTACCAGAGGCCTATAAGTTATAATAACCATCAAGTTCTTTTCTGATTTGGAAAAATCGGCGAGAAAAGAGATGTGAAATTTCACCACGTATCGTCAGGGGAAGAAGACTTTTATTAGAACAGATAAACAATCTGGTTGAAATATCTCGTTTTTTCTTCCTTTCAACCGTTATTGAAGAAGCTAAAAGTATCTTCCGAAAATCAGCATTTAGATAGATATTTAGTCTTCTTTGGGTTTTGAATCATTGCTTGTATTGCCACTCATTCCCCTACTATCAGTATTTGCAGGGCAGACAGGGGCGTATTGACAGAATCGACATTTCCATCGCTCGTCCTCGTGAACGTATGTAGCTTCTCGCTCTCCAAGCCAAAACTCAAGACATGAATGAATTTGCTCCTTTAGCCACTCCGAGTCATACACAAATTTATCTTCACAAAGCAATGAATGATCTTTCTGATACTCGTATCTGACATGAAGCAAACGAAATCACGTATCCTCACAAATTCAAACTTTTAAGTTCATGAAAACTAAATACTATTTTGAACTGAAAATTCTCAGCATACCTCAATAAAAGCTGATCGTTAGCCGGAGATAACATCGTATATGTATTTCTGTAATATCTCACCACATCATCAAGCGTCTACATGCAACATCAATCAACAAACTATATTATCTTAGTTCTGGAAACAAAAAAGAATTCAACGACGATAAACAAGTGGTAGCAATAGCAACTCATTCTCCTCTACTTACCAAAGCCGAAAATCCAGAATCAGCACTTAGCACTTTGAGATCTTCGCATAGAATACTCTGAGGGTTTAAGCCAAAATAAGTAAAAAAGCTTTTAGAAGGAAAGTTATCAGCAACTAAATTGTCCCACATATACTTGTAACACATCAGTTGAAGCCTGTCAAAAGGAAGAGCACCGTAACGATTCAATCAAACGCATTAGCATGAAATGAAATAGACGGAGAAAGAATAAGCATACCTTCCATTTCGTCGCTGTGGTTCAGCAGGAAGTGTATCTCGAGCACGAGTCTTTGTGTCTATTAATATTGGATTATGATCATTTTCTGTTAACGGCATCCGAACTTCGTCAATCACTCCTATCATCCATACATCGTCTGCAAAGCCTATTCTGATATCAGAAGAATAATTCATCATGATCTAAAACTACCCAATTCTTCTATTTTCATGCTACATTAGACTTACGAGATGTCATTAACTTACATAGGCAATTCTCGAGTTAATCCTTCAAACAATAACTGATTCACACCGGTAATAAAATTAAGAAGCTTCAAGGCCCATCGATCTTCTTGCGACCGAATCTTCACTTCCACGCGTGTTATAACCTGCATATCAGCAGCACTATCATCACTCCTATATCGTCCAACAAGTTAAAAACAATACAAAACTCGATCAAGTAGTACCTCAGCTTCGAGTTTCGCATGTCGAGCAATGCCAGCTTTCATAAATTGATTAACCTTTTTCCCTCCAAGAAGGAGCGAAAACTCCATTTGTTTCGGGCACCATTCCTATGATCATAACAGTTGAATATTTCATACTTTCCCATCAATCAAATAATTCATTACATCTATGAATCTGATAATTAATCAATCAAATTAATCAATCAAATGAAAGAATGATACCGTGGATGTAAGATCTGTGACGGACAAGGCTCGTTTCTTCCTGAAACGACGAAGAAATGAATCTGAAATGGAGGGTTTGTTCCGAGAATTAACGAATCTGAGAGTGTCTTCGATGTCACCAGCACATGAAGAAGGAGAAGAAAGCTTTCGTTTGGAAAGAAGAGTGATTGAGTTGATGGAGAGTGAATTGTTGTGAAGACGAGGAGAAGAAGAAGGTGTTGAAGAAGTACAGCAAGAAGAAAGAGAACGAGCGAAAATCGAAGAAGAAGAAGAAGTAACAGAAGCATAAGCTGCTTCTATGAAAGCCATTTCTTCGTCGGTGACAAATTCAATTGGAATATTGTTTTTATTATCGTTGTTGTTGGATGAGGATGTTTCGGTTTCGGCCATGTTCGTTGGTGTTCCTTCCTTTGACCACACACAAATGTTTGGTTTGAGATGGTAAAAGTGACCGTTGAAAACGCCGTGTTTTTTTGGGTTTCAATTGTTGCGCTTTGCTATTACTACCACACAAGAAGAAAGTTTCAAGCTTCTCCTATACTCTCCTCTTATTCATTTTTTATTTAGAATTTTTTTTTACTATTAACGTTTAGTTCATTGAATCGATTGATTTTATTTAAATATTAATTCTAATATTAAGTGATTCCAATCTCTTTTCAAAAACAAACAATTGTGATGATGGAATTGTTATTCTCTCTATTAAGTTTGATCACTGTTATTCATAATATTTTTTTTTAGTAAATAAAGTTAATTGACACCAAATGATAAATGGCCTAATGTAATTACGAAAATATTTTCGTTGTGTCTTTTCAATTTTCTTTTTAGCTATTCTATTTAATTTAAGTTTAGATATTAAGACAATATATTTTAAGGTGAGGTGACATGACATGACGACTAGTTAAGATTTAAATATATTATTTTTTCCATCTTATTATATTAGAAGAAACAAAGCACAAAATCACAAAAATAGAATCTATCTATTATGGAAAAGAGTAGAAGAAATAATATTTTTATTTTAAAAGCATGATTTTTAGTTAGGGAAGTTTGTAACGCTGAAACTAATGGTTCAAAGAAGTTAGAGGTTGACAACCTAATGATGTGGATTCTGAAAGAACAATTCCTAGTCAAATTTGGTTTTTAAGAATTTTTGAGCTCTTAACTTCAACCATATGTACTTTTTTTTCCGTTGTGATGAGAACACATCCAACTATATAAGAATGGATGTTGCATGTTTCATAGTCAGAACCAGATGTGCTTGAGTGATCGAAGAAGTGCTTAATATCTAGATCAATTCAAACGTATTCAGAATCAAAATTATGGAAGAAGCGCAAGGCTGGATTGAATCACTTTTTAGGAGAAACTTAGATTCTAACTCAAAATCGGAGGGGGATGCAACTAGCTTGGAGGCTAGTTCTGGTAGGTGGGAGGAGAAAGAAGGTAGATGAGTGGTTTCGATTACAACATAGAGGAAGGAGGAACGGATGACAAAGTCAATACAGAGGAAGGAGTGTCTCGAGGTACAAAAGTTGATGTTGACGTGACGTGTGAAGGTATATGTGGTGAAAAGGCGTTGGTGGTTTATAGGACGGATAACAAGGATCAAAACTCTCACCCAAATCTTTAAATTCAACTTTTAAATAGCAAAAAGGTTTGTTCAGAAACTAAGGACTTAGAGGTTTTCAAACCTGTTACGTGTCCCAAGCATGAGGAGTCTATTGATAATAGTTCTCAGAATATGTGTCATAGTATTGAGGAGTATATGGAGTTGACTAAGGTTTATTGTGGTCCTTGGGATTTATCTAATCATGAGAGTACCCAGATTGAAGACAGAGGTATGTTAAAGTCTGTTGTCCTTCAGTAGTGGACACCGAGAATCAAGGCCCAATTAGTTTTGATGAAGCTTGCCTGAAAGTCTTGAATGGAAAGCTCATAAACAAAAAGAAAAAGACAATGGCTGTAGTGGATTTACTAAACCAAGATGACATTTGTCCTTCTTATTTCACTATTTTACAACCAAGGAGAACAAATTTTTTTGATCAAATTCATTGCTCTAGAAAGGCATCCAGATTTTGCATGCAAGTGATGGAGTCGGAGGAGAAGCTCACTGATGATAAGAATCTTAGAAGTAGTAAATGCAAGAGTACGAATAGAAAAGAGGATCAACTTTTAGGTGAGGCGGTGTTGTGTTGCGACTCAACTATGGATTCCGATGTCAATCAAAGCAACATTAGGTATTGGGAAAACAGGGAATCATAGGTGGGAAGAATAATCTGGGAAACCATTACTAGACTAGGGATTTCGAGTAATAAGGAGAAGTGTGACTCTATGAAAGTTATAAGATTGATGGAGAATAGAGATAAAGAAGTAAAGGACAAGCGGGAGGCGATCAATCAATCTTCCAAATGAATATTTTATCTTTCAATATTAGAGATGAAAGTAGTAGAACTAAGAGAAAAAGGATCAGTTACAACATTCAATCAGGTAAGTTCGATATATGTTTCCTTCAAGAAACTAAACTTAAATCTTTTGATAGAAAATTGACTGTTAAGTTTTTGGGTGATAAGGAGGTTGAGTGGACTAGTAGTGGGGCATAAGGTGCTTCTGGAGGCATGATGATCCTTTGGAGGAAAGATCTCATGTCTCTTAATTACAGTTTCAAGGGGGATGGTTCCGTGGGAGTAAATGCAGATTGGAGAGGGAAAACCTATAATTTAATCAACATTTATGCTTCTTGCAACATGGTGAAAAAGAGAAGATTGTGAAAAGATTGATTCAACTGAAAAGGATGAATATGAATGATGATTGGTGTCTAGGGGAGATTATAATGCAATAATAGATAAGGAGGAGCAAATTGATATTGGGGTGAGTCATAGAGGTTCAAAATGTGGGGAGTTTAAATCCTTAATAGAATGTATGAAGCTCATCAATGTGCCCTATTTAGGTGGTTGTTTCACCTGATTCAATGGGGGCAGGGAATGCAGTGAGTAGACTGTATAGGTTTTATATGTCTACGAATTTGGTTCTTAAGTGGAAGATAATAGGTCAATGGGTTAGGAAAAGGCTCGATTAGATTGCTTTTTAGGAGAAACTTGGTTTCTAACTTAGAATCAGAGGGGGATGCAACTAGCTTGGAGGCTAGTTCTGATAGGTGGGAGGAGAAAGAAGGTAGATGAGTGGTTTTCATGAAAACATAGAGGAAAGAGGAACAGATAACAAAGTCAATACAGAGGAAGGAGTGTCTCGAGGTACAAAAGTTGATGTTGACGTGACGTGTGAAGGTATTCATGGTGAAAAGGCGTTGGTGGTTTATAGGACGGATAACAAGGATCAAAACTCTCACCCAAATCTTTAAATTCAACTTTTAAATAGAAAAAAGGTTTGTTCAGAAACTAGGGACTTAGAGGTTTTCAAACCCGTTACGTGTCCCAAGCATGAGGAGTCTATTGATAATAGTTCTCAGAATATGTGTCATAGTATTGAGGAGTATATGGAGTTGACTAAGGTTTATTGTGGTCCTTGGGATTTGTCTAATCATAAGAGTACCCAGATTGAAGAGAGAGGGATGTTAAAGTCTGTTGGGCCTTTAGTTGTGGACACCGAGATTCAAAGCTCAATTAGTTTTGACAAAGCTTGTATGAAAGTCTTGAAAGGAAAACCCGTAAACAAAAAGAAAAAGACAAGGGTTGTAGTGGATTTACTGAAACAAGAGGACACTTGTCCTTCTTATTTCACTATTTTACAACCAAGGAGAACTAAAAATTATGATCAAATCTGTTGTCCTAGAAAGACAACCAGAAATTGCATGCAAGTGATGGATTCGGAGGAGAAGCTCATTGATGATAAGAATATTAGAAGTATTAAACGCAAGAGTACAAATAGCAAAGAGGATCAACTTTGTGGGGCGGTGTTGTGTTGCGACTCAACTACTGATTGCGATGTCAATCAAAGCAACATTAGGTATTGGGAAAACATGGAATCAGAGGTGTGAAGGATAGTCTGGGAAACCATTACTAGACTAGGGATTTCAAGTACTAAGAAGAAGAATGACTATGTGAAAGCTATAAGATTGATGGGGAATAGAGATAAAGAAGGAAAGGAAAAATGGGAGGCGATCAATCAATCTTCCAAATGAATATTTTATCTTTCAATATTAGAGATGGAGGTAGCAGAACTAAGAGAAAGAGGATCAGTTACAACATTCAATCAGGTAAGTTTGATCTTTGTTTCCTTCAAGAAACTAAACTTCAATCTTTTGATAGAAAATTGGTTGTTAAGTTTTGGGGTGATAAGGAGGTTGAGTGGACTAGTAGTGGGGCATAAGTTGCTTATGAAGGCATGACGATCCTTTAGAGGAAAGATCTTTTGTCTCTCAATTACAGTTTCAAGGGGTGGTTTCGTGGGAGTAAATGGAGATTGGAAATGGAAAACCTATAATTTTATCAACATTTATGCTTTCTGTAACATGGTGAAAATGATAAGATTGTGGAACATATTGATTCAACTGAAAAGGATGAATACGAATGATGATTGGTGTCTAAGGGAGATTATAATGCAGTAATAGATAAGGAGGAGTGAATTGGTATTGGGGTGAGTGATAGAGGTTCAGAATGTGAGGAGTTTAAATACTTCATAGAAGATATGGAGCTCATCGATATACTCCCTTTAGGTGGTCGTTTCACCTGATTCAATGGGACATGGAATGCAATGAGTAGACTTTATAGGTTTTAGATGTCTGCGAATTTGGTTCTTAAGGGGAAGATAACAAGTCAATGGAAGGGGAAAAGGGACATATTGGACCACTGCCCCATTTGGTTAAAATCTAGTGATAAGGATTGGTGTCCTAAACCGTTCAAATTTAAAAATTGTTGGATCAAGCACAGAGAGTTTGGTGAGTTCATTAAAGGGGAATGGAAGAAAATCGTAGTCGAAGGGAGATGTGACTTCAGACTCAAAGAAAAATTGAAAACTTTTGAAGGAGAAGTTAAAGTAATGGAACAAAGTAGTTTTCGGTTGGATAAACTTGAATGTGGATAAAGTTGTTAATGAGGTAAATTATTTTGATATTTCTCTAGTCCTGGACCAGGGAGGATGTATAACTAATCTTGTTGAAGGGATATGATAACGCGAAAATACATCATATATTTGCCTTGATTTACACTCCAAGATCATACCACTTTAGTTAATATTCCAATTATTCTGCAAGTATTCGAGTTATTTTTGCAGGTATTTCAATCTCCATGCATAAATGAGCAAAATGTAGAAAATGAAGAAAAAGAAGAAGAAACATATGAGAAAGCAGCAAAAAAAGTAGGAAAACCAGAAATACAGAAAATGTTGATGTGACGACCGTCACAAGGAGCATGACGATCGTCACGCCCAGGCTGTGACGAACGTCGCAGGCCCATGACGAGCGTCACACGGCCAAAATATGCGCTTGAAGCAGTCAGCAGAAGGATTCAAAATGTGCCTAAATTTTCTCCAAAAGAAGGATTTCCCCGTGGATTCCTCACTCAACCAGTCACCCTTAATTATCTCAACTGCCAAAGACCTATGAGGGATATAAAAAGGACGAAGGTTGGAAAAAATGGGACGTCTACATTCTCTCTGCAATTTTACTTTTTCTACAGCATTCTAGCTTTTGAGTATTATTTTCCTTCAGCAACTTTGTTTTCATTACAGTAATTCAGTTACCATTCCGTTTAGAATTCTCGTTTTTCCCTTTCCTTTCCGTTTTTTCAGTTAGCCAAAGTAGTAGTTTCCTACACTGGGGAACTACTACACTTTATTTAATTTAGTAAGCAATTGTATCGAAGAAGCAGAATCCTACCGACCTGTGGAAGACTGCTCAAGTACTCCAAGATTCACCATACTCTGTTAATTCAATTTCCAGGTTTTTATTCAAATTATTATTATTATTGCCCTGTTATTATTATAATTATGTTTGTTGCACTGTTAATCGGTTTATGCTCGTCTGTGTTTGCGCTATTTAACATGTCCGGCTAAACTACCGGTATCGGTATGTAACAACTTAATTGGATGAGATTTAATAATAACTGGTGAAAACTCCTTTTCTCAAACAATCTTTTCGGCTGAGGTTTTTAATTTGAATTTAATTAACTTTGTCACAAAAGTGAGAAGCTATTTAATACGATTTTGCCACGAGAGTGGGAAATTAACTAAGGTGAGAACCAACAATCGCGAGAGCGTGAGGCTCGAGCTGGATAGTAAAAACTAGGCATTGATTTTAAAAACAGCGAGAGCACTTTAAAAGCAATTAGACTTTATTTATTTTCAAAAAGTATTTTTAACTTCAAATGGGACAGCGAGAGCGTACATTCTAACTTAAAGCTATAGGTCAAATCAACAACCACGAGAGTGTGAGATAAAGTCTTTTAAATAAGTATTTTCTACTGAAAGATATTTGGTATTTGAACTATACACCGGTGACTTATCGAATCCCTGAAGATTAATGCGTTGCATACTGATTCCTCTTATTAATTCTTTCTTAAAACAAAAATTCTCTTAGATATAATTTCCTGCACCCAAACTTCTATAAATCATTCCCTTAGCTAAACATAGTGACGTTAGTAGCACTAGTTTGACCATCGGTCCCTGTGGGTTCGATATCTTTTAAAACTAAAACGATTGGATTGTGCACTTACAATCAAGTACCCGATAGACTATATTCTATATATAGTCACGACACGTATCAAGTTTTTGGCGCCGTTGCCGGGGACCTGATTTAGTCGAATAATTTGATTCTTTCGTTTCACGGTATAGACTAAGGTAAAAATAAAAACTAATTTTCTTTCCCTTATTTCCCCCGATTGTATGCCAAGTACTCACGTACAAGGCGATAACTTAGCACCACCAATCCCAGAATTAGAGCGTTTCTTATATATAAGACGCCGAATACTAGAGTATCAACAAAAGTACGATATTCCCGATATCTTCTTTCCTACTAAACTAGAAGAAAAACCAACCATGGCTGAAGAAGGACCACAGAATCGTCCTCTTAAATTCTACGCTACTCCGTCCCAACAAGAACCTCACAACAGCATTGCTGCCCCCGCTATCAATCGAAACGATTTTGAGCTGAAACCCTCACTATTATCAGCCGTCCAACAACATCAATTTGCCGGAAATCCTACGGACGACCCTAATGAACACCTGACCAAGTTTGTGCAGTACGCAGACACTGTAAAGGCGAATGGTGTATCTCAAGATGCGATAAGACTGCGCCTCTTTCCTTTCTCACTAAGAGACAGAGCTTGGGCTTGGTTGCAATCCTTGCCCTCCAACTCCGTTACAACATGGGAAGAACTGAAGAACATTTTCTTATCCCGATATTTTCTGTAACACCCTTCTATACCCCAAAATAATAATCTGACATTTTAATTAGAAAACATAACCGCAAGGGTGTCACACACATAAGAACACATAACCTGCTCTACAACACGTGTTATCACATAAATAAATTTCAATGCACATATTTATACCTGGGATGTTACACGACATCCAACACATCTGATTTGTACTTGAGATGTTACACGACATCCAACACATCTGAATTGGGTCAAGTACTTATTTAATAAGGCATTCAGTACCTGTCCTCGCATACTCGCCCAAAAATTTATGGTATCATCGCAGCGGAATCACTAATAAACATACAAAAATAGTATTATAACTCAAGGCATTAAGCCTCTTGAATCTCAAATTAATGGTGAAATTAAAGTATGGCAACTAAATCAACACTTAACATTACGACAACACCAAAGTTTGTGGCGTCGACAATAATGATAATAGAAAAATCAAATCAAGCGTTTATCCCAACCCGATGTTACATGATCAGAGCAAGGAACCACTAAATAAACGCGATAAGCTACGAAAGTCACTTCAAGAGTTATCCTTCCACTTACTTCAGTCAAAGCTACTCTTGAGTATCTGCACGATGCCCATATAAAGGCAACATCCAAACAGAAGGGGGTGAGAATACACTTCAATAATTAACAGTAGAAACAAAGATTAACTAACAACATCACACACTAATTACAATAGTCATCATCATATTAAGTATTCTCATCCACACGCCATAATACCAAAAATAATCACCCAATGCAACACAATACAAATGTACTCGACGATTGACTCAACATACATGTGGTACCAAATTATGAACACTCGGGTCCATTTTACTCCATGATCCCCACCATATGATCGATTCCCCCTTGGAACCAGAGCACACCGTAATCGCTACCATCACCATAGGTAGCGCTTCACTAATTCCTCACTAGAATTAGCTACTCGCACTCGATCTCCATCATGAGATCAAGACTCGCCAAAACTGGACCGAAGTCCATACACCATGATGCATGACTCTCTACAACATACAGTGTCACAAAATAATCACCAAAATTAATCACCAAGATAATTACCGAATTAATCACCAAAATCATCATTGAAATTAATCACAAAATAATCACCAAAATTAATCACCAAGATAATTACCGAATTAATCACCAAAATTATCATTGAAATTAATCACAAAATAATCACCAAAATTAATCATCAAGATAATTACCGAATTGATCACCAAAATTATCATTTAAATTAATCACAAAATAGTCACCAAAATCATCATCAAAATTATCACTCAACAATTAATTAATTCCATGCTAACTAATAAATAAACACTATAATTAATTAATAACCACCATATGTATACTGGTTCTCTACTTCATTCACTTTTTGTCTACATAGGTGGGTAAGTTCAATTCCACATGAATACTTCTCTATATATATTGGCTAATTTATCTATACAAATACACTATGTCAAATATATGGAGAGAACAAAAACAGTGACGGCAACAGAATTTAGCGACATCATGATTGGTATCCATTAAGTACATACAAGATAAATTTCCCCATGATAGATATGCATGCTCATCAGTAGTCTCAGAAGTGAATAAATTAATACTAAGATACATACTTTTGTTTTATCTAAGTGGTACGCACATCTCAAAACATTTCATATCAAATATCTTACTATTATTTAATTTTAATTAATAATCATTTCATCATTTTAATTATTATTATAATTATAATTATAGTCATTATCCTTTACAACTATAATAAAACTAAATTTCCTTGATTCTAGGACTCTTATGTTATACAACCTAATTGAACCACTTAATTTTACAGCAAGATAAAAGAGTATGAAACATTACGGCAACGTGAATGATTCAAGATCATTCTACCAAACTGCAAGCTATAATTACCATGGGCACGTGAAGGGCTACTTTTTCTTTACGATTTAGATTTACGGCATCGCTCCTACCCAAATTTAACCAATTTATTCACTAAAAAAACCAATGCCACAACATTATTACAACGATTGATACACAAACAATATCAACCGATATCACAATTTAAAATAACACATTCTGGAAAAAATTCAACCCTTAACACATTTACTTATAATTATATCAATATATAATTATCGTCATCTAATCATAATAGTTTCACTCATGACATCAATATTCAATAATGGAAGAAATAGGAAAAACCTAATGGGGATTAAGGACTTCTCCTTTTCCATCATGCAATTATACATTTATTGATAATTCTTTCCCCCCTTACCTCGATTTTCCAGCAAAACGACAATAGCTTCGAAGAAATTCTTCTCTCAAATCCTAACTGCCCATCTTTGCCTCTTTTGCTCCGCTTCTCCAAAAATACGACTCTTTTAGGTTCTCCTAATTCCTATTTTATTCCAAAACCTATTTTCTTCTTATTAGGTTTTTTCCTTCTTATCCTACATATTTTCCTTAATTCCAACTTTGCCCTCAATTTTTCTACATATTTTATTTTCTTATTATTTTATTAATAAATCTAATATTCCTTATTTTTCTATCACACATGTTATTTTTAATTATTCACCTCGTAATTCTTTATTTATTTATTTATTAGATTCAAATAAAATACTATATATTCTAATAATTAGTTAAAACTCCCGTTAATTCCTAAAAGTCTGAAAAACTCTTGCTCTTTCTATACCTCTACTTCAAGGATACTTACCCCCACAATCACACAATAATTAATTTAAAACATCAATTAATCAAATAAAAGTCTAAATAATTCAAATTAATTAATTAATTGAATTCGGGGCGTTACATTTTCCGCCGAGCAAAACTGCTATGCTGAGTGCTCAAATCAACGAATTTCGACAAAAAGATGTAGAATATCTCTACGAAGCGTGGGAGAGATACAAGGACATGATGAGGATATGTCCACATCACGGTCTCGAAGACTGGGTGATCATTCACACATTTTACAATGGACTTCTGTATAACACAAGACTGATAGTAAACGCTGTCGCAGGCGGTGCACTTATGGACAAGCCATACAACGAAGCCTATCAACTCATTGAAAACATGGCCCAAAACCATTGCCAATGGGAAGGTGAAAGAACTCCAGTAGAAAAGTCCCAAACAAAGAGCGGAATGTGCGAAATCAGTAGCCTTGACCATGTCCATGCCAAGGTAGATGCCCTTGTTCAAAAGTTAGACAACTTGACCATACCACCCGCAGCCACCGTGGCTGCTGTAACTCCAAACTGTGAGTTATGTGGAAACCCTGGACACACTGCACAAGAATGTCAGATATTAGCAGGAGTCCCAACCGATCAAGTAAATTACGCACAAGGAAATCCTTATTCGAATACCTACAACCCAGGCTGGAAAAATCATCCTAATTTTTTGTATAAGAATAACAACACCCTGTATGCACCTGTCCAAGCACCAGCTGTTCCGCCTGGATATCAAAAGCCAGCTAATAATGCTCCTAACATGCCTAGGAAGTCAAATCTCGAATTAATGATGGAAAGCTTCATAGCTACCCAAGCTCAGACAAACAAAGACTTCTTGAACCAAAACATACATACCAGCGAGCAACTTAAACAACTAGCGAGCAAAGTAGACGCCTTAGCCACCCACAATAAAATGCTTGAAACACATATTTCACAAGTGGCTCAACATCAAGCATCTACAGCCGCTCCAGCTGGAACATTTCCCGGACAGCCGCAACCTAATCCAAAAGGACATGCAAATGCCGTCATACTGAGGAGTGGAAAAGAAATAGACGGACCCGTAGATCTAAGACTCCAAAACCCTGCCATGTACCAAAAACCAGACAAAACCTCAACTGAGCAGGTAAGTGAACCGAAGGAAATGGAAGATGATACCCAAGAGGCCGAAGAGAAAGAAAAACCTTATGTGCCTCCACCTCCTTATAAACCACCCATTCCGTATCCTCGGAGACTCACAAGTTCTAAAACTGCGAGTCAATTTAGGAAATTTGTTGAACTTCTGAAGCAACTAAACATTACAATTCCCTTTATAGAAGCCATCACACAAATGACCTCATATGCCAAATTTCTTAAGGAAATCCTATCCAATAAGAAAAAGATTGAGGATAACGAAACAATTACATTTACTGCAGAGTGTAGTGCAATAATCCAAAATAACATGCCTCCCACACTAAAAGACCCAGGCAGTTTTTCCATACCCTACGTCATTGGAAAATTCGTCATAGACAAATCTCTATGCGATCTAGGAGCCAGCATTAGTGTAATGCCCTTAACCATCTGCAAAAGGCTCAGTATGGGAGAATTAAGACCGACCAAGATGTTTGTCCAATTAGCTGACCGCTCAATCAAATATCCTGTCGGTATACTAGAGAATGTCCCCGTACGTGTAGGACAATTCTACATTCCTACAAACTTCATAATCATGGACATCAAAGAAGATGCCAGTACACCTATTATATTAGGAAGGCCATTCTTGGCTACCGCCGGAGCTATAATAGACGTAAAGAGAGGTAAGCTGACATTCGAAGTTGGAGAGGAAAAAGTTGAATTCATCTTAACACAATTCTTACAAGTGCCAGCCATAGACGACACTTGTTATCTACTTGATGTCATAGACGGGTGCGTAAGAGAGATGGAGATGCAAGATGTAAGAACAAAAATAGTTCTACAACAGATTCCAAGATTTTGATGATAACAAAGGATGAAACCAAAAATGGCACTCTAACGAAAAGTTCTAAGTGTGCAGGACTCTAAACAAGAAGAAAGGAATCTGATCACGTCATCAGATATAGAATCAAATCAGATACAAATTACCAGAAGATCAGAAGCATCTGAAGTAGAAACGCGCTCTAGAAGTTCTAACTCTGAGCAAAACAGCAGATCAGAATATCAGAAGCATCTGAAGAAGAAACGCGCTCTAGAAGTTCTGACTCTGAGCAACGGTATATCAGAATTCCAGAAGCTCTCGACGTCATCTAAAGACAACACCAGAATTCTAAAAGATCAGAACTATCAGAAGCTCTGAAGCCACATCTCAAGATCTCAGATTAACGGAGTAACGCAGACTCTGATAATGGATTTCCTTATCCAGAAAGAGTAATGGCAACTTCAACTTCAAATGGAAAGAAACTATATTTGGAAAGAAGTTATTCAGGGAGACAAACTTGTTCTGGCAAGAAACAACGAAGTTATGGCATTAAACTCTCATCAAGACTAAATATCTGCCATCACTACAAACGGTCGTTTTTCACCTCTATATAAAGAACGGCGAACCTCATTGAGAGACACACCTGAACGCACAGAATTACTCTACTCTCTCTCTAAATCTTTCACGAGCTTTTGCTCATAACGTGAAACTTCTTATCTGCTCTAATTGTTGTAATACTTGCTTTATCCTAGAAGCACTCTAGATTACAAATTCTGTTTTTACCTCAATTGTTTTAAATTCCTCAAGTGACTCTGCGCAGTCTGCATACTTGAGAGGACTAAGAGATTTTTCTCTTAGACGTTGGTTGTAATAATCTTTCAAGATTAGTGGATTAAGTCCTTGTTGAAGGCGAAATCACCTTGGCCGGGTGGACTGGAGTAGCTTTGTGTTATAAGCGAACCAGTATAAAATCCTGTGTGATTTTATTTTGCAAAAGCGCTTATTTTCCAAAATAATTCAAACCCCCCTTTCTTGTTTTTCTCACCTTCAATTGGTATCAGAGCTTCGGCTCTGTTATTGATTTTCCAATCAAACACTTAACCGTGTAGAGAGATCCAGAACGAGAAAAACTATGGCCTAGACAAACGAAAGAGACAGTTACAATGCTAAGCCTCCTGTTTTTGATGGAGAGAAATTCGATTACTAGAAAGATAGAATTGAAAGTTTCTTTCTAGGCTATAACGCTGATCTCTGGGACATTGTCACAGATGGATACAAACCTCATGTAACTAATGCTGGAGTTGAAGTTCCCAGAAGTAAGATGACAGATGATCAGAAGCGCGAATTCAAGAATCATCACAAAGCCAGAACGATACTTCTCAATGCCATATCCTATAATGAGTATGAAAAAATCACCAACAGGGAAACAACTAAAGATATACTGGACTCCCTGAAGATGACTCATGAAGGAAACTCTCAGGTCAAAGAAACAAAGGCTCTGGCTCTAATCCAGAAGTATGAAGCCTTCAAAATGGAGGATGACGAAGCCATAGAGGTAATGTTCTCTAGATTCCAAACTCTTATTGCAGGTCTCAAAGTTCTAGACAAAGGATACACAACTGCAGACCACGTCAAAAAGATAGTCAGAAGCTTGCCAAAGAAGTGGAGACCCATGGTCACTGCCTTGAAGCTGTCAAAGGATCTGAACAACATCAGTCTTGAAGAGCTTGTCAGTTCCCTCAGAAGCCATGAGATAGAACTAGAGGAAGATGAGCCTCAGAAGAAGAACAAGTATGTAACATTAAAGTCCAGATCTGAAAGACGCAAATCTGACAGAAACAAAGCATTCCAGGCCGAAACAGAAGATGCTGATGACTCTGAACAGGAAGATTCTGATGATGAAGAAGAATTGTCCCTCTTAACCAGAAGAGTTAAACAACTCTGGAAAAAGAGGAACAATAACTTCAGGAGACCAAGACCCAGAGGGGATCGATCAGAATCAACATCTAAAGGTAAAACTAACAAAGATGTTATTTGTTATGAATGTAAAGAAACAGGTCACTACAGGAATGAATGTCCTAAGTTAAAGAAAGACAGTTCCAGAAAAGAGAGCTTCAAGAAAAATTCCCTCAGAACCAAAAAGGGATTAATGGCTACCTGGGATGATAGCGAGTCTAACTCATCAGAATCTGACTCTGATGAACAGGCCAATGTAGCGTTCATGGCTACCACATCCAATAACACCTCAGATGAAGAAACTGAATCAGAAGAGGTATTTTCTGAACTATCTAGATCTGACTTAGAATCATGCTTGTCTGAAACTCTTAGCTCATATCAGAAACTGAAACAAAAATTTAAAGCTATAAAAGATTGCCTTGAAGATAAGTTTGAAGAGTGTGACAAACTTGAGATAACTATTTCAAAACTAAAAGATGAAAACAGAATTTTAACCTTAGAAAGAAATGCTGCAAAGAAAAATTGTTCAAAACTGGAAGAAGCGTTATCTCATGCTCCACAAACTTCAAACACGATAATTTATAAATATGAAAAGGCATTTCAAAAGTTTCTGAAAAATGGGATAGGAAGGAGTGTTATGGCATCCATGATTTATGGAGTCAGTCAGAACAATAGAAGAGGAATTGGGTATGATCCTAAGGAAGATAAAACTTCTACTAGTGACCAACCTAAATCCCCTTTCTCTTATCACTATACACACACACAAGAACAAAAATTTGATAATGCTAGAAAATCCAAAGTAATCAGAAACTCTGGGAAAACTAATCATAAAGGACCCAAGAGACTCTGGGTACCAAAAGATAAGATTGTTTATGTTGCAGATATCCTATGCAGCAAAGTTCAAACACCAGTCATGGTACCTGGACTCTGGATGCTCGCGACACATGACGGGAAGAAAGTCTATGTTCCAAAGCCTGGAACTTAAAGATGCTGGATTCGTAGGCTTCGGAGGAGATCAGAAAGAAAGGATCAGAGGCTCCGGAACTATTGGTAATGGTACTCTTCCCTCTATATCTGATGTCCTTTACGTAGAAGGATTAATGCGTAATTTGTTATCCATAAGTCAATTAAGTGATAACGGTTATGATGTGATCTTTAATCAAAAAACATGTAAAGCCATAAATCAAAACAATGGTTCTGTCCTATTCACAGGCAAGAGGAAAAACAATATTTATAAAATTAATCTTTCTGATTTAAAAGAACAAAATGTGAAATGTCTGATGTCTATTCACGAAGAGCAATGGGTATGGCATAGACGCTTGGGCCACATTAGCATGAGGAAATTATCTCAGCTAAATAAACTCGAGTTAGTCAGAGGCCTACCTAAACTGAAGTTCTCTTTAGATGCTCTATGTGAAGCATGTCAGAAAGGAAAATTTTCAAAAACATCCTTCAAAAAGAAAACTATTGTTACTACCTCTAAGCCTCTGGAACTTCTTCACATTGATCTATTTGGTCCTGTGAAAACAGTATCAGTCAATGGAAAGAAGTACGTACTAGTCATTGTTGATGATTTCAATCGCTGGACATGGGTGAAATTCCTAAAACACAAGAGTGAGTCTCACTCTGTATTCACTAGTTTCTGCTCCAAAGTGCAAAAAGAATTTGACTCTAAAATTGTCAGAGTCAGAAGTGATCATGGTGGGGAATTCGAAAATAAATCCTTTGAGGAATTATTTGACTCTAATGGAATATCCCATGATTTCTCCTGCCCTAGAACTCCACAACAAAATGGAGTTGTAGAGAGGAAGAATAGGACACTCCAAGAGATGGCCAGAACTATGATCAACGAAACTAATGTGGCTAAGCACTTTTGGGCCGAAGCTGTAAATACAGCGTGTTACATTCAGAATAGAATCTCCATAAGACCTATTCTGGAAAAGACTCCCTATGAACTGTGTAAAGGAAGAAAACCAAACATTTCATATTTTCATCCATTTGGATGTTCTTGCTTTATTTTAAACACTAAAGAACATCTGAACAAGTTTGATTCCAAAGCACAGAAAGGTATTATGTTAGGATACTCAGAACGCTCTAAAGGCTACAGAGTATACAATACAGAAACCAAAATTGTGGAAGAATGAATTCATGTCAGATTTGACGATAAGCTTGACCCTGAAAAGTCAAAGCTAGTTGAAAATTTTGCAGATTTAGAAATCACTCTTGCAGGATCTGACAAAGCTCCAGAAGCAACTTCCACTTAGAATTCTGAGGAAATTAATCCTCCATTAATCCCAAAGAAAGCTAAAAGCCGCCTTAACATATCTGAAGAATTGATTATGGGCAACAGGGACGAACCTGTCAGAACCAGATCTACCTTCAAGACCTCTGAAGAGACTCCTCTGGGACTAGTATCTCTGATCGAGCCTACGTCCTGTGATGAAGCACTTCAAGATAACGACTGGGTTCTAGCCATGCAAGAAGAGTTAGATCAATTCATAAAGAACGATGTCTGGGATCTTGTTCCCAAGCCCAGAGGCACTCACGTTATCAGAACCAGATGGGTATTCAGAAACAAGCTGAACGAGAAAGGAGAAGTCGTCAGAAACAAAGCTCGACTGGTAGCTCAAGGTTACAGTCAACAAGAAGGTATTGACTATAATGAAACCTTTGCTCCAGTCGCAAGGTTAGAATCTATCCGTCTTCTTGTATCTTTCGCTATAAACCATTCTATTAAATTATATCAAATGGATGTCAAGAGCGCATTCCTTAATGGTTATATATCAGAAGAAGTGTATGTCAACCAACCTCCAGGTTTTGAAAATCCAAAATTTCCAGAACATGTTTTTAAACTTAAAAAATCTTTATATGGACTTAAACAAGCTCCCAGAGCTTGGTATGAACGTTTAAGTAACTTTCTTCTAGAACACAATTTTATCAGAGGGAAAGTTGACTCCACACTCTTCTGTAAGAACCTTAACAATGATCTCATGATATGCCAGATATACGTTGATGATATTATTTTTGGTTCAGCTAACGCCTCTGTTTGTCAAGAATTCTCTGAGTTAATGCAGGCAGAATTTGAAATGAGCTTAATGCAAGAACTAAAGTTCTTTATGGGAATTCAAATTAACCAAACTTCAGAAGTCACGTACGTTCATCAAAGCAAATACATAAAAGATGTTCTGAAGAAATTTGACATGACTGAATGCAACTCTGCAAAGACTCCCATGCATCCAACATGCATTCTTGAAAAGGAAGAAGTCAGTAAAAAGGTTTGTCAGAAGCTCTATGGTGGTATGATAGGCTCCCTTCTTTATCTGACTGCTACTTGACCTGACATTCTATTTAGTGTCTGTCTATGTGCCAGATTCCAATCAGATCCTAGAGAAACTCACTTAACAACAGTTAAGAGAATTCTCAAATATCTAAAAGGAACTCCTAACCTGGGCCTGATGTATGAGAAAACATCAGAGTATAGACTTTCTGGTTACTGTGATGCAAATTACGCAGGAGATAGATTGGAACGAAAAAGAACATCTGGAAATTGTCAGCTCTTAGGAAACAATCTGATATCCTGGGCCAGCAAAAGGCAATCAACTATCGCCCTATCCACGGCAGAAGCAGAATACATCTCAGCATCACTGTGCACCACTCAGATGCTCTGGATGAAGAATCAGTTAGAAGATCTGCAAATCTTCGAGAGTAACATTCCTATCTTTTGTGATAATACTGCTGCCATTTGTTTAAGTAAGAATCCCATTCTACACTCCAGAGCTAAGCACATTGAAATAAAACATCATTTTATCAGAGACTATGTTTAGAAAGGGATAGTAACATTGAAGTTCATTGATACAGATCATCAATGGGCAGATATCTTTACTAAGCCTTTAGCTGAAGATAGATTTCTCTTTATCTTAGAAAATATGAACATTCAAAACTGCCCTGAATAAAATGTGCCTCTGAAGCTATAAAATGAGACTCTGACATAAACAAATAGATCCTGCCTCTGACTCTGATACTCCTACCTAGTTAGAAGCTATCTGAGTTAGAAATCTCCAGGAACCAATCCTTTGGTATTCCTGAAGATCAGATAAATCAAACCACGTGGAGTGATTTGCGTCTAACCTTGGAACTTCTAGACAGCTGTCCAGAAGTAAATCAAGGGACAAACTCTTGAGATCTCCTCGAGCAGTGTGCGAACTGTTGGGATTAGACATCATTAATGAGCCATAATCATTTCTCCCTCTAAACGTGCTAACTTGGTTTTTGTGCTAAACTCTGTTTTACGTGTCATTTTGCATGCGTTTCTTTTGGGTATTTAAACACTTCTCTCACACTTTGCACACACACTTCACTCTCACTCACTCGTTCAAACCCAGTTCTCTCAGGCATTTCTGCAAATAGTTCATCTTCATCTCAGTTCTTCATCAACAATGGATTCTCAACAACAATCTGTGTTCAACTACTCTCAGCAAATGAACTCCAGCAACGCAGCTCAAAGCACAAGCAATCCTACTCCAACCGTTACAGGCGTAACTACAACACCAATATACAAGGAGCCTCACATTCTTGACCGTGAGCCTCATATTAATCTTGCAACTCCTTTCGAGAAACTGGACGTGCTGTGTGAATTGTAACACCCCGATAAAATATGATAATTATTTAATTTAAGTTAATAGTATATTTATTAATTTAATTAAATAATTGGATTATTATTGGAATAATATAAATTGGAATAATAAAGTTGGAATATATATATATATAAAGAGTTCCATTTGGTAAAAAGGGTTTTTTTTCACGTGAAAACCAGAGAAGCGACAGAAAGTGAGAAAAGGGCAAAGAGGAAGAGCAGGAGAAGAAGGTTGAAGAAGGAAGAGCTTGAAGCTAAAGGATTGCCGGATTAACTCAGGTAAGGGGGTTTATCGTCGCTTAATGGGTATTATGGGTTAACATGTAATGGATAGTAATAAGCCATTGAATCGACTCTAATTAGGTTTTGAGAAATACCCTTGAATTGTGATGAATAAGTTATGTTAAAGCTGTAATTGAATCTATATTTGGGTGAGTTGTGATTTTCTGAACGTGTAGCTTTTTACGGAATTGGAATCGGAGGTCCGGAAGTCCTCCAACGGCGGAAAATGCGGAGAATTCTGCATTCTGCTTCGTGTTAGCGCAGGAACACCTTTCTGTCTTGCGTTAACCGGTTAACCCAGGGTATTAACCGGTTAACACTGTTATGAATTGTGAAATACTGCTGCCTGTCTTGCGTTAACCGGTTAACCCAGGGTGTTAACCGGTTAACACTGTTAAAATGTGCCAGGAAGCGTGTTCTGTTTGCGTTAACCGGTTAACCCAGGGCGTTAACCGGTTAACACTGTTTGAAAAGTAGAAAAACTGATATTTTAAATATTGTGAACAATTGATGATTGGCCTATATTGGTGTATGATATAGGAGGGATCAATTTCCCGTTGTTTTGAGCAGTATAGGTATTAGTAGAGTGTGCTAATACTGTGATTGATTATGTGGCGTGACATAATATGATTTTGTGATAATTGTATTGATGATGTATGATGGCGAGCATAATGTTGTGAATATATCTATTATGTATGCTATTGTGAATGGACTGTTTATGGCTTAGAGTGTGAGCATATGTCCATTGTGAATTGTTGTTGATGTTGCATGCTAGGTGATTTAGCGTGCATAGTATGGCCTTTATGGTGGTAGCTAATTCCCATGGTGAGGAATTAGTGAGTGAATTATTGTGGATTGTTGTTGATGTTTGTATGCTAGGTGATTTAGCGTGCATAGCATAGCCCTTGGGGTGGTAGCTAATTCCCATGGTGAGGAATTAGTGATGTGAGTCACTAGGTCTCAAATGAGTGGGACTAGTGAGCTTGGTAGCCGTATCTGGGTTTGATCGGTGAGGTTGAACTATGTGTTCACGAATAGTCGGTACCGCATGCATGGAGTCTCATTGCATAATGTATGTATGGCGTATAATATGAATGGATGTATTCCAATATTATACGTGTGTTTTGTGTTGTGTTGAATATGATTGTGATTATGAGTTGGTGTTGCCGTTACTGAATGTGTGATATGATTAGGGTGATGAAATGTGTTAATTTACTTAGCATTACATGATAATTTATAATGCTTATTATATCGATTGAGGAACTCACCCTTACAACTATGTTTCAGGTAACGAGCAGTGATTGAGTAGAAGCTAGTGATTGGAGTCTAGTGTAGTTCATTAGTGGGTCATGCTCTGGTAGAAGTAACATCGGGACGGGATGTTTTACTTTGTTTTCATTTTGGTTGTTGAACAACTTTACATGTAATGTGTTACATGGTTTGCATGATTGATTAGATCTCTATCCGCTGCGAATTATGCAATGTTTTATTTTGATAAATAAATGAGCATGACGAATTATTTTGATGAATGGTGTGAAGTGTCAGTGTGACACCCTTAACTGCATATCTACTCTGATTTATATTCTGTTGTTTTAATTAATTATTGGGGTATTTTAGAAGGGTGTTACATGAATCCCTGGTGGATTTTAACAACATGAAGAGAAATGGCGTAGACCTCACTGAAGAACTTCATCAACAAGGTTGGGGAAACTACTTTCAACGCCTCTGCGGTCCACTTTACCCAAATCTCATTAAGGAATTCTAGAGGTTTGCTGATGCTGACGATCATTTCATCGTCTCCTACGTTTTGGGTGTAAAAATTGTGATAACTGAAAAGTCAATCGCTGCTTTGATGAACATGGAAAAAGCTGGAGGAAGAAGAATTTACAACATAAATCCCAGGTGTCATACCCCAAAATTTGCCCATCAATAGTTCAAGACATTTTTCAGGGGCATTCCGACTCATTTTATGGCACTGATCTTAAAGGGACAAAGGCCCAGCTCACGAATGGCCCAATCCAGAAAATGGCCCAAACTGGCCTGTTCGCTACACGCTCGCCTAGCGAACGTTACGTTCGCTACACGCTCGCCTAGCGAACGTTCGCCACACGCTCGCCTAGCGAAGCAAACGTTCGCTACCAGCTCGCCTAGCGAGGCTGACAGACAACAAAAAATTTCGGGCTTCGTTCTGAGCCCATTAGGTCATGAAAAAGGGCATTATAAATACCAGCACTTCAGTAATGAAGGAAAAACGAAAAAAGGGAAAAAGGAGAACTCTAGCAAGCAAACCCTAGCGCTCACAGACGGAAAACCCTAAAGGAAGCCCTGAAGGAAAAGCCGGCGGCAGCTAGGTCACTTCCGCTCAATTCGATCCGATCGGCCAACTCAAGGTTACAATTCGATTACAAACAGGTTGGCATTGCTATTACTACCTTATGTTCTTAATTTGCATATGATATCATGATTGAATTTATGAAACTATCTTAAGTTTTACATATGAATTTAAGTATGCATGAACACTTGAATGTCTAACCACATAATCTCTGTAATGAATGCTATAAAGTGTGAAGCTTGCTGCCATTATATCGTTATTAAAACCGGAATCCGCAGCCGCTCGCTAGCACATCGCTAAGCGAGCATGCAGCGAGTATTCGCTAAGCCTTCGCTAGGCGAGGCAGGCGCGAACCTGACAGTAGCCGACTTTTCTGTTCTGATTTTTCATCATGTTTTATCATAGCCAGGCATCGCTTATCTGATCCTATTACTGTTGTGATTTCTTTTGCGGTGTAATCCTCGATTGCACCCTGATTTGGTATGCTAACCCGTTTGTTGAATTTTGCAAAGGTTCATATGTCCCAGAAAAAAAAGACCGCCGTTAGGTCTTCCACTTTATTTGTGGGATACCCTTGTGGAGGCTCACCCTAAATTGCTTAATTAATTTTAATGTGTTAATTTTAATAATTAATTTTAATGTATTAATTTTAATGTATTATTTTTAATGTATTGATTTTAATGTGGAGATTCATCATAATCACCTAATTAACTTTAAAATGTGGCCTTTAAATATGTGATCTTGGACCTCTCTTTTGCCTTATGATATTACGGTATTACGGTCATGTCCCGCGAATGTAGGGATACACTTAGCAAAGACCCTTCGATTAAATCATCATAAAATAAATCATGGTCCCTCGGATGTTGCCTTCGAAAATACGATTTTGTCCCTCGATGACCTTTCGGTGTAGCCTACGGTTAAATGATGATAGTCCCTTCGAATGCTAAGGTATCCTTACAACTGTTGCCTTCAATGACCTATCGATGACCCTACGATGACCCTTAAACATCCAAAGGAGAAAACTACTTACTTCTCAATAGTAAGGACATTTTTACCCTCATAAGGATAGGAAACGTTCATAACGACCTTAGGAAGGTATAACTCTCTATTGCTGGATCATAACCTAAAACATTTTCACACCTCACACTTTGCAATTATTAGAAAATCACCACTCGGTATACATTCATACAAGAATCATTACCGAGTTATATTTTTTCTAAACAACTTTCAAAACTAAACGAGATAACCACTTTGTATATATTCATACAAGAATCATTACAAAGTTAAATTCTCTTTTCAAAACCTTTTCTAAACCATTTTCAAAATCAAACGAGATAAATACTTTGTATACATTCATACGAGAATCATTACAAAGTTAAACTCTCTTTCAAACATTTTTCAAGCAATTCACCAACACTTTTTCAGACAAAAAGATAAGTGATCCAGCAATTAAGAGCCCATGGATAACCATGGATACAAAGGGTGCTAATACCTTCCCTTTGTATAATGTACCTCCCGAACCCAAAATCTATTGAGGTCTTTCCTGTTCTTTTCCACCTTTCCTTAGTGGATAAAAGAAAAGTCGGTGGCGACTCTTGCTATCCGCGACATTGCGATAAAAAGCAAAATACTCCAAGTCAGTTCACCGTATGACAGAACTGGCGACTCTGCTGGGGACCTTAAAAAGAGAGGTTACCTTAAAACAAGATCACTTATTTGAATTGTTTGATTTACTTTTAAGGGATTGCTTGGGTATCCTATGCTTGAGTGAAAGATCCTACACCCGGATCTAGTGTACCTTAGGTAAGTAGCAATAGATCATCGCGACTATCCGGCGTATACTGGAATGGTTAAAATGATGGCTACGGTTAATGTGACACTTTGGTTGTCCTGATGGTCCTCATGTTATTTGAGGAAAAATTTGGCTTCCGCGTGGTGTCATCAAAGCATTAACCAGACCTTTAGAACCCTAATTGACTCATCCTGGCCATTAGAAAGTAGTGAGCTAATTGACTTTGGTTCCGACTGGGGCTTGGTTGAGACTCGATACTACACTCCTTGAGATTGGACTTTAGGGAAGCTTCGGTCAACCACTTGGTGTTGCACTGAAGTGGACTTAAAGGAAGGTCAATGATTGGAGATCCTTCTAGAACCCGGTTACTATTCTAGGACAGGTTGAACCAACCAAACTTCAGTGGGGAGGGTACTTACCTATGGAACTCATGCAAGCCTTAAAACCTAGGAATGATGGTTGTGTGACTTGCTTGTGCTTGTTGTTTACTTAACATCATAACATCATAACATCATGGCATTGTACTAACCATTTCGAGGACTTAGGGATTTAACTTTGCTCTGTTTTGTAAATAAATAAAAAAAAAAAAAGTTTCCTTTTTGGTAGTTTATGCAAAGTTAAATTCCAAAAGTCCTTGAAAACATTTCATACATTGCATAGCATAACATTGCATAACAGGTGTTCTAAAGGGATCAATGTTCTCACGGTTTTCCTCCGAACAGAAAAATGGACCTCGAACAAATTGTCAGAGATCTCCAGGCTTAGAATGCTCAACTCCAGAAGATGATCTTGAACTTATCCAGGGGGCAGGAGGAACTGAAGGCTCTTTTGCTCGAGAAAAAGAAAGACCAGAAACCTGTGAGGCACGTTAACCCGGGAAGGAGGCAGTTTACGAAGATCAATATGACTTTAGCACAAGCACTGCAGGGTATGCTAAAAGCAAATTTAATTACCCTCAGAGATCCTCCTGCAAAACCCAACACTACTTCTCCTCGTTACAATCCCAATGCCAGGTGTGCATATCACTCCGATAGCCCCGGGCATGATACAAACAATTGTTGGTCGTTGAAGAACAAAATTCAGGATATGATCGACGCTGGAGAATTTGAATCTGATCCGCCTGAGACTCCTAATGTCATCACTGCTCCTCTGCATAATCAAGACGAGACTGTCAATGCTGTGGAAGATACTGATAACGATTGCGACTTGGATAGCTGGATTTCCCCAACAATTGGTGACGGACTCGACAATTGGAAGGTTGGGGACACTATCCCGATTTCCTTTAGTCAGGAGTAATTGTTATTGCTATTTTAGTGTTTCAAGGCATTGTGTCTATGCCCGGGGCACAATAGCTAATTTTTCAAAGGGTTTTGTCATTTTCATAAGCATATTCATATTCAATAAATCAATGGACTTTTTGCATTCAAATATTGTGCTCTTTATCTTTCCTGTCATTTTTCAAACAAGCTATGTTTTCTTGCACACACTCACGTAACAATTTGCCGATCCATATCCACTCTGGATCCTGTTGGTAATGACTCTGCTACTGTTCATTATGACTTTGAAAATCCGATCTACCAAGCCGAGGATGGAAGTAAGGAAGATTGTGAAATCCCTGGAGAACTTGCCAGACTGGTAGTACAAGAAGAAAAGACCATGCAACCGCATGAGGAATCAATTGAAATTGTAAATCTGGGTACTGAAATAGACAAGAAAGAAGTCAGAGGTTTTCTTGGGGCATTTGAATTACATTGCCCGATTCATTCCACACTTGACTGCTACTTGCAAACCCATCTTCAAATTACTAAAAAGGAAAAATCAAGAGATGTCATGGAATGATGAATAACAAAATCAAGAAATATCTCCAAGAACCTCCAATTCTGATGCTACCAGTTGAAGGAAGACCTCTAACTATGTATTTGACCGTGTTAGAAAATTCAATAGGGTGTGCTGGGGCAACATGACGAGTCTGGTCGAAAAGAGCATGTCATACACTGCCTTAGCAAAAGGTACCGACTGTGAAACAAGATACTCACAGCTCGAGAAAGCTTGCTGCGCTTTGGCTTGGGCTGCTCGCCGACTAAGACAGTATATGTTGAATCATACCACTTTATTGATTTCTAAGATGGATCTTATCAAATATACATTCGAGAAACCTGCTGTCTCCTGAAAGAGTTATCACTGATAATGGTACTAAACTGAACTCTGCATGCAGTTCAAAATAAAACACCATAACTCTTCTCCGTACCGGCCAAAGACAAACGGCGCCGTGGAGGCTGCTAACAATATCAAGAATATAACAGTAACATACAAAGACTGGCATGAGATGTTACCTTTTGCTCTTCATGGTGCGCACTTCGACAGGGGGCAACTCCGTTCTCTTTAGTCTATGGAATGGAAGCCGTTTTACCAGTGGAAGTTCAGATTCCCTCTCTAAGAATTGTGAAAGATGCAGGCTTAGATGAGGATGAATGGATTCAAACTCGACTCGATCAGATAAATCTGATTGATGAAAAGAGACTTGCGGCTGTTTGTCATGGGCAGATATATCAGAAGCGCATGACCCAGGCATTCAACAAAAAGGTCAAGAGACGAGTGTACCAAATCGGCGACTTAGTTATCAAGCGTATCATTCTACCACAAGGTGATCCCAGGGGCAAATGGACTCCCACATACGAAGGGCCATTTGTAGTTAAGAAGGTATTCTCTGGTGGAGCCATGATGCTTGCTACAATGGATGGCGAAGAGTTCCCGCATCCTGTGAACGCTGACATAGTTAAAAAATACTACGCATAAAAGAGACCCGCTAGGGCGACGTACCTAGGAAAAAGGAAGGGCATCCCGGCGAACCAAAAGGGTTCGGGCAAAAATTAGGGATAAACATATAAAGACGTACACCCGGCAAGTCGAAAACCTGAAAAGGCGGCTTGAGCAAAAAAGGGTATCCCGGTGGACTGAAAACCTGAAAAGGCGGTCCAGGCAAAAATTAGGGATTAAAGCGTATGACTATGTCCCGTTCTCTGTCTGCTTCAACCAAGTTCAAGGGACTGAACAAGCCAATCACTTCTATCCGACAGCAGGAGATGAGATGCTTGAGGACATAATGACAGTAGTGGAGTTAAAATCAACAGGATTTTTCCTCATAGCTTCTCTTTGTTTGCCTGACAATTTCCTCTTACTAGGATTTCTGTCTCCTTGTACCCAAATTGCCTATTTATAGGCCCTCTTGCAAAATCAATACAATTTTATTTCCAAAAAGATGCTTTTGTTTTACTTTCTCTGTTTTGTTTGCGTAAACGTCTGTTGATTTAACTTGAATTGATATATGCATTTGAATATGATCAATGTTTATCAAAATACATGCATAAAATAACAATGACAATTACTGAAGGACTTCAGGATCGAGGAGAAGGTCTAACCAGGCTTCCAATGAATCTGTTGCCAATTCTATTCCCCGGCTAAGCCAGTTATTCCCCAGAAGAAATGGGCATCACTAGACTGGTCATCTCTTCTACCCCCAGCCAGGCTCTGTTGAATATCTCTGCCATCAGATAAAGGTCAAATACCCCTAGCTAAGGAAGGGTCATCAATACAAATATCTCCGACCAGAAGACTGAGATTTATTTCCCCAGTAGAGTCCCCTGGAAGAACGTTTCAGACACATAGTGCATTCATTACATCATTTCACATCACATACCTAGATACAATTTTCGTTCCGCATCATATACATTACATCATTTCATAACATATACATGTATACAATGCTCTCATTTATTCCAGACGCATAATTCACTCATTACATCATTTCACAGCATACGCATGCATACAACATTTGCATCTCATGCATCATGACATGGCATGAAGCTAACTTTATTTTTCAGGTCAAGTATCCTCTTGATACAATCAAAACAAAGGTCCATTCAGACGGACATCCTTATCAATTACATTCAGGATTCAACTACATCTTTCAGATACACTCCATGACAACATTCATTCAGACATCCTCCTAACGATGGCATCTATAAGCTCATCCCAAATATTCATTGCAAATACAGCATACACAAATACTATCAGATATAGCCTAGCGTACGGTTCATTCTGATTCAACCCAACATATGATTCCTTCCACTCAGATACGATCTAACGGACGATCCACTCTGATCTTCAACTACTCCCAACACGGTCTAATGTACGACCCAGTTGGACCTTCACTTCTCAGGTACTGCCTAGCATACGGTCCACCCTGATTCATCTCAACATATGACTCCTTCAACTCAGATGCGATCTAACGTACGGTCCATTCTGACCTTCAACAACTCAGATACGATCTAGTGTACGATCCATTCTGACCTTCAATAACTCAAAAAAACAGTCTAATATACGACCAAGTTAGACCTTCAACCGCTCCGATACGGTCTAATGTACGACCCAATTTGACCTTCGTCTCCTCAGATGCTACCTAGTGTACGGTACATTTCTGAAGTGTAGTCTAGTGTACGACTACCCCCTTTTATCATCAGATTCAGCCTAATGGACGGCTCAGTCTGCTCAGATACGGTCTAATGTACGACCCAATTTGACCTTCGTCTCCTCAGATGCTACCTAGTGTACGGTACATTTCTGAAGTGTAGTCTAGTGTACGACTACCCCCTTTTATCATCAGATTCAGCCTAATGGACGGCTCATTCTGCTCAGATACGGTCTAATGTACGACCCAATTTGACCTTCGTCTCCTCAGATGCTACCTAGTGTACGGTACATTTCTGAAGTGTAGTCTAGTGTACGACTACCCCCTTTTTATCATCAGATTCAGCCTAATGGACGGCTCAGTCTGCTCCGATACGGTCTAATGTACGACCCAATTTGACCTTCGTCTCCTCAGATGCTACCTAGTGTACGGTACATTTCTGAAGTGTAGTCTAGTGTACGACTACCCCCTTTTTATCATCAGATTCAGCCTAATGGACGGCTCAGTCTGCTCAGATACGGTCTAATGTACGACCCAATTTGACCTTCGTCTCCTCAGATGTTACCTAGTGTACGGTACATTTCTGAAGTGTAGTCTAGTGTACGACTACCCCCTTTTTATCATCAGATTCAGCCTAATGGACGACTCAGTCTGCTCAGATACGGTCTAATGTACGACCCAATTTGACCTTCGTCTCCTCAGATGCTACCTAGTGTACGGTACATTTCTGAAGTGTAGTCTAGTGTACGACTACCCCCTTTTATCATCAGATTCAGCCTAATGGACGGCTCATCCTGCAACTCCAATACAGTCTATCATAAGACCCATTTGGATCTTCAGCTCAGAGACGATCTAGGGTACGATCCATTCTGATTTTTCATCCTCGGAAAAGTCATCTGCCTAACGAACAGCTCACTCTGGTATTTAGATACGGTCCAGTGTATGATCCATTCTGATCCCTTATCCCCAGCAGTATATAGCATACTCCGACTCCCCGGCGAAGTCGACAGCATAATGGATGACTCACTATACGGTCTGATGTACGACCCGGTGTGACACCCATGTCTCCAGATATCGTCTAACGTACGACAGAATCTGGAAATCTCCTCATCAAACTTCCTGGATGGCATCTTTAAGCCCATCTCCGTCAAGACTGATGGACAAGCGCAAATTGTTGGGGCATTCTAGTGTTCAATAATCTTTCACCTCCAGACCACGAACGGCACATACCATTCTGACTCTCTCGGTTCAAGAATATTGAACAGGGGCAGCTGTCATACCCCAAAATTTGCCCATCAATAGTTCAAGACATTTTTCAGGGGCATTCCGACTCATTTTATGGCACTGATCTTAAAGGGACAAAGGCCCAGCTCACGAATGGCCCAATCCAGAAAATGGCCCAAACTGGCATGTTCGCTACACGCTCGCCTAGCGAACGTTACGTTCGCTACACGCTCGCCTAGCGAACGTTCGCCACACGCTCGCCTAGCGAAGCAAACGTTCGCTACCAGCTCGCCTAGCGAGGCTGACAGACAACAAAAAATTTCGGGCTTCGTTCTGAGCCCATTAGGTCATGTAAAAGGGCATTATAAATACCAGCACTTCAGTAATGAAGGAAAAACGAAAAAAGGGAAAAAGGAGAACTCTAGCAAGCAAACCCTAGCGCTCACAGACGGAAAACCCTAAAGGAAGCCCTGAAGGAAAAGCCGGCGGCAGCTAGGTCACTTCCGCTCAATTCGATCCGATCGGCCAACTCAAGGTTACAATTCGATTACAAACAGGTTGGCATTGCTATTACTACCTTATGTTCTTAATTTGCATATGATATCATGATTGAATTTATGAAACTATCTTAAGTTTTACATATGAATTTAAGTATGCATGAACACTTGAATGTCTAACCACATAATCTCTGTAATGAATGCTATAAAGTGTGAAGCTTGCTGCCATTATATCGTTATTAAAACCGGAATCCGCAGCCGCTCGCTAGCACATCGCTAAGCGAGCATGCAGCGAGTATTCGCTAAGCCTTCGCTAGGCGAGGCAGGCGCGAACCTGACAGTAGCCGACTTTTCTGTTCTGATTTTTCATTCATGTTTTATCATAGCCAGGCATCGCTTATCTGATCCTATTACTGTTGTGATTTCTTTTGCGGTGTAATCCTCGATTGCACCCTGATTTGGTATGCTAACCCGTTTGTTGAATTTTGCAAAGGTTCATATGTCCCAGAAAAAAAAGACCGTCGTTAGGTCTTCCACTTTATTTGTGGGATACCCTTGTGGAGGCTCACCCTAAATTGCTTAATTAATTTTAATGTGTTAATTTTAATAATTAATTTTAATAATTAATTTTAATGTATTAATTTTAATGTATTATTTTTAATGTATTGATTTTAATGTGGAGATTCATCATAATCACCTAATTAACTTTAAAATGTGGCCTTTAAATATGTGATCTTGGACCTCTCTTTTGCCTTATGATATTACGGTATTACGGTCATGTCCCGCGAATGTAGGGATACACTTAGCAAAGACCCTTCGATTAAATCATCATAAAATAAATCATGGTCCCTCGGATGTTGCCTTCGAAAATACGATTTTGTCCCTCGATGACCTTTCGGTGTAGCCTACGGTTAAATGATGATAGTCCCTTCGAATGCTAAGGTATCCTTACAACTGTTGCCTTCAATGACCTATCGATGACCCTACGATGACCCTTAAACATCCAAAGGAGAAAACTACTTACTTCTCAATAGTAAGGACAGTTTTACCCTCATAAGGATAGGAAACGTTCATAACGACCTTAGGAAGGTATAACTCTCTATTGCTGGATCATAACCTAAAACATTTTCACACCTCACACTTTGCAATTATTAGAAAATCACCACTCGGTATACATTCATACAAGAATCATTACCGAGTTATATTTTTTCTAAACAACTTTCAAAACTAAACGAGATAACCACTTTGTATACATTCATACAAGAATCATTACAAAGTTAAATTCTCTTTTCAAAACCTTTTCTAAACCATTTTCAAAATCAAACGAGATAAATACTTTGTATACATTCATACGAGAATCATTACAAAGTTAAACTCTCTTTCAAACATTTTTCAAGCAATTCACCAACACTTTTTCAGACAAAAAGATAAGTGATCCAGCAATTAAGAGCCCATGGATAACCATGGATACAAAGGGTGCTAATACCTTCCCTTTGTATAATGTACCTCCCGAACCCAAAATCTATTGAGGTCTTTCCTGTTCTTTTCCACCTTTCCTTATTGGATAAAAGAAAAGTCGGTGGCGACTCTTGCTATCCGCGACATTGCGATAAAAAGCAAAATACTCCAAGTCAGTTCACCGTATGACACCAGGGCGAAATACATTGTTCATGAAATCAACCCCACAATCTTCAAACTAAACACAGAAGGCAACCCCTCAAAGAATAAGGAACTACATCAGAACCTCCGGGTGTGGCTCAAAATCATTCTGGGAACTATTCATCATCGCCCAGCATCAAACTCATCAGATTACATCAATACAGATCAGAAATGTATTCTGTATTGTATTCATAAAGGTCTGAAGCTTTGCCTCCCAGCACTCCTATTCAAATACCTCAGAGATTCTGTACGGGAAACCAGGAATAACATGAAACCCAGAACTTACATTCCTCTGGGAAGACTCCTCTCAGATGTGCTGATAGAAAATGGTCTCGTGGACCATCTGGTAAAACACAAACTCATGGAAGACTTGGCAATAGAAACCGGAAGGCCTTTGAACTCCAGGAATCTAAAGAGCATGGGGATTCTGGAGAATATCAATGTTAAACCTACTCTGGACACCTCCTGGGAAGCCTTAAAAGATCAGAGGAAAATTCCAAATGGTCTATGTATGTTCTACAAGGAAGAACCCAAAGAAGCAATTCTCCACTATCTCCAACGTCTAAAGGATGAAGGAGTGGACATCTCAGATTTCAGATTGAGCGAACTGCCAGATTCAGCTCCAAACTTGGTGAGGTTTAAAAGAGGTCCATCTGAGAAGACATCGAAGGCGAAGAAAGCGAAGCTAGGGGAATCCTCTGAATCAAGACCTCCAACACCTCTGCAAGAGTCTTCTGGTAAGTCTGCCTCTCCTGCTTCCTCTGTACAGCAACTTGCTTCTTCTATTCCTCTACCAACACCCATCTACACCACATCTGAAACCCCTCCTTCAACAACCAGAACATCTCAACCACTAACAAAATTCAACCTTGCCAATACCTCCTTACCCATATCTGAAGCTGAAGAAATGAATCAAACTACTTCCTCATCCTCAGCCCCAGAATCACCTCCCTACTTTGTCATTTCTTCTGACACAGAACCCTCTGACCCCGCTTCTCCCACTCTAGCCCAACTTCAGACTCTAAACCGTGATTCACAACAACCACAACAACCTCCACCTGAACCTGAAGTAACCTCACCACCCACAGAACAACCAGCCATCACTCCATCTGAAGTTCAACCCTCTAACCTCAATACCTCTGACATTACCCCTCCAAACACTTCCGCTGAACCTCCAACTCTCAACCTAAGCCCTCCCAACTCTCCACCTCAACCATCTGAACCAGAAGATTCCCTGCCAACCCTAGAGGAAGCAATTATGCTGTTTGCAGGAGCATCAGTTGAAAAGGTCAAGTCTCTGACCATCAACTCTGGCATCAGTGATGATCTTGACTCTGTTAGGACACACTGGAACAGAGTCATTGGCTGGATGACATCTGAGGCCTTTAAGCTGAAGCACATCTCTGAGCAAGTCAGAAACGACTTTATCAGAGACGCTGAGGCAAGACTACAGGAGCGCTTAGCCAGAGAAGCTGAGGAAGAAGCCAGAAGGAAAGAAGAAGAAAGAGCAAGACAAGAAGAACTTCAAAGGGTACGGGAAGCTGAAGCCAAAGCTCTAGCTGATGCTACTGCTGCTGAAGCTGAAGCAAAGGCTGCTGCTGAAGCTGAAGCTAAAGCCGCTGAAGAACAGAATGCTCTGACTCAGGGGGAGTCCTCTACTTTTGCCCCTCTGGTTCTCAAGACCCTTGAGGAGCTTCAGAAAGAGCAGAAGGAAGTCCGAGCCAGATTGGATCAACAAGACACAATCAACGCCAACATCCAGAATTTGCTGACTCAACTGCTTCAGAGAATGCCTCCTCCTCCCAACCCTTAGGCACTTAGGATTTTTTTTGCTTGTTGCTTTGCTTGTTTTTTTTTGTCTCTGATGCTTTTGCTCTTATCTGAATATATTTATATATTTTTCTTCCTGCTTATTATTTTGTTTAAGTCTTTTTGATTCTGACAAAAAGGGGGAGAAACCAAATAGCTCCGATGAAAAATTGCCTAATGCCTTAAGCACTATGCAGACATACTATTCTATAAAATAAATCTATCTAACACTTGAATTAAGAAATTGCAGAAAGGTATCGAGAAACTTCATTGCTTGGAAGCTCTGGTAAGAACTTCTGAACTCCCTAGCCTATCTCAGGGGGAGCTCACTTCTATCTGATCTGATAAACTCTTAATTTTTGAATGTTTCATCTGTCATTTGAGTTTGTTTTGTCATCATCAAAAAGGGGGAGATTGTAAGAACAAAAATAGTTCTACAACAGATTCCAAGATTTTGATGATAACAAAGGATGAAACCAAAAATGGCACTCTAACGAAAAGTTCTAAGTGTGCAGGACTCTAAACAAGAAGAAAGGAATCTGATCACGTCATCAGATACAGAATCAAATCAGATACAAATTACCAGAAGATCAGAAGCATCTGAAGTAGAAACACGCTCTAGAAGTTCTAACTCTGAGCAAAACAGCAAATCAGAATATCAGAAGCATCTGAAGAAGAAACGCGCTCTAGAAGTTCTGACTCTGAGCAACGGTATATCAGAATTCCAGAAGCTCTTGACGTCATCTAAAGACAACACCAGAATTCTAAAAGATCAGAACTATCAGAAGCTCTGAAGCCACATCTCAAGATCTCAGATTAACGGAGTAACGCAGACTCTGATAATGGATTTCCTTATCCATAAAGAGTAATGGCAACTTCAACTTCAAATGGAAAGAAACTATATTTGGAAAGAAGTTATTCAGGGAGACAAACTTGTTCTGGCAAGAAACAACGAAGTTATGGCATTAAACTCTCATCAAGACTAAATATCTGCCATCACTACAAACAGTCGTTTTTCACCTCTATATAAAGAACGGCGAACCTCATTGAGAGACACACCTGAACGCACAGAATTACTCTACTCTCTCTCTAAATCTTTCACGAGCTTTTGCTCATAACGTGAAACTTCTTATCTGCTCTAATTGCTGTAATACTTGCTTTATCCTAGAAGCACTCTAGATTACAAATTCTGTTTTTACCTCAATTGTTTTAAATTCCTCAAGTGACTCTGCGCAGTCTGCATACTTGAGAGGACTAAGAGATTTTTCTCTTAGACGTTGGTTGTAATAATCTTTAAAGATTAGTGGATTAAGTCCTTGTTGAAGGCGAAATCACCTTGGCCGGGTGAACTGGAGTAGCTTTGTGTTATAAGCGAACCAGTATAAAATCCTGTGTGATTTTATTTTGCAAAAGCGCTTATTTTCCAAAACAATTAAAACCCCCCTTTCTTATTTTTCTCACCTTCACAAGAAACCACATACTCTGATATAATGAAAATCCAAATCCCTCCAATATTTGAAGACGATAATTGGCATGAACCATACCAAAACGAAAGTCTAAGCGAATGCTTAGCACTTACGCCCAACCACATGCCATGCCTAAAGAAACCTGTCTTGGAATTAAAAACACTACCAAAGAACCTAAGATACGAATTCCTAGACACTGAACTGAAAAGACCAGTAATAGTCAACGCTGACTTGGGACAAATGGAAACTGAAAAGTTACTAGATGTCTTAAGAAAATATCCAACTGCGTTAGGATACAACATCGCCGATCTAAAAGGAACAAGTCCTTCTATCTATATGCATCGCATTATGCTGGAGGAAGATTGTAAAACCTCTAGAGAACACCAGAGAAGGATCAACCCAATCCTAAGTACGGTAGTCAAGGATGAAGTAAAGAAGCTACTAGATGCTGGAATCATATACCCGATCTCTGATAGTCAATGGGTTAGCCCCGTTCATGTAGTACCCAAGAAAGGGGGTGTTACAGTTGTTAAGAATGATAAGGGCGGATCTATAGCACAAAGAGTTGTAACCGGAAGTAGAATGTGAATCGATTATAGAAAACTAAACAAAGCCACTCGGAAAGATCATTTTCCTCTACCATTCATTGACCAAATGCTTGAACGATTGGCTAAGCATTCTCACTTCTGCTATCTAGACGGTTATTCAGGATTCTTTCAGATCCCAATCCATCCTGACGACCAAGAAAAGGCAACCTTCACATGCCCTTATGGTACATTCGCTTACCGACGAATGCCATTTGGATTATGCAACGCTCCCGCAACATTTCAAAGATGCATGATGGCAATCTTCGCCGATTTTATAGACGACATCATGGAAGTCTTTATGGACGACTTTTCTGTTTGTGGGCAGAGTTTCGAAGGATGTCTATCGAACTTTGAAATGGTACTCGAAAGATGCGTAAAGGTAAATCTCGTTTTGAACTGGGAGAAATTCCATTTCATGGTCCAACAAGGAATCATGTTAGGTCACGTAGTATCTGATAGAGGAATTGAAGTAGGCAAAGCTAAGATCGAAATCATAGAGAACCTTCAACCCCCTAAAACCGTACGAGAAATACGAAGCTTTTTAGGACACGCCGGTTTCTACCGACGTTTTATCAAAGATTTCTCGAAAATTACCAAGCCACTTACGAGTTTATTAATGAAAGACGCTGATTTATCTTTGATGAAAAATGTTTAACAGCGTTCAACCAATTGAAAACATCTTTAATCCCCGCACCCATAATGCAACCACCTGACTGGAGATTACCTTTCGAAATCATGTGTGATGCGAGTGATTACGCAGTAGGCGCAGTACTGGGACAAAGAAAGGATAAGAAACTTCATGCTATCTACTACGCAAGTAGAACACTAGATCCAACCCAAATGAACTACGCCACCACTGAAAAGGAACTTTTAGCCATCGTGTTTGCCTTGGACAAGTTCCATTCCTACCTAGTAGGAGCAAAAATTATTATCTATATGACCACGCCGCTATTAGATATCTGTTAAGTAAGAAGGATGCCAAACCAAGACTTTTAAGATGGATCCTACTCTTACGAGAATTTGACTTAGAGATAAAAGATAAGAAAGGTACTGAAAACGTAGTAGCGGACCACTTATCACGAATCGAAGGGAATAAGCCTGAACAAATACCAATCGATGACGATTTCCCTTACGAACGACTCATAGCCCAAATGGAAAGAGACATGTCTGAATTAACAATAAATGATACCGAAATAGAAGAATCCGTGGAAGAAATTCATGCGAATGTAATCCTGCCATGGTATGTTGATTTTGTCAACTACCTAGCTATTGGAGTGCTTCCACCGGACCTATCTTAACAACAAAAGAAGAAATTCTTTCATGATCTAAAACAATACTACTGGGATGAACCTCTGCTTTTCAAAAGAGGTACCGACGGTATTTTCTGTCGATGTGTTCCTGAGGATGAAATAGATGACATAAACTCTCATTGCCATTCTGCTCCCTATGGTGGGCACACAAGTACCTCAAAGACCTGTACTAAGATCCTACAATCGGGCCTCTTTTGGCCCACTCTATGGAAAAATGTCCATAATACGGTCATAAAATGCGACCGGTGTCAACGCGCTGGTAACATCTCAAGACGCGATGAAATGCCACAAACAGGAATCTTAGAAGTAGAAGTCTTCGATGTATGGGGGATTGACTTCATGGGACCATTCCCATCTTCTTTTGGTAATAAGTACATACTCGTTGCTGTCGATTATGTTTCAAAATGGATCGAGGCTGTAGCTTCTCCGAAAAATGAAACACGAGTAGTGATTAAGATATTCAAGAACATCATCTTTCCTAGATTCGGTGTGCCAAAACTAGTAGTTAGTGACGGTGGCTCCCATTTCATATAAAACATTTTTGGAAAACTTCTTCTGAAGTATGGAGTCCGACACCGTGTAGCAACACCTTATCACCCACAAACTAGTGGGCAAGTCGAAGTCTCGAATCGAGAAATTAAATAAGTTCTAGAAAAAACTGTAGGAATATCCAAAAAAGACTGGTCATCTAAACTTAACGAAGCTCTGTATTCCTATAGGACAACTTACAAAACCCCATTAGGGACCACACCCTTTAAACTAGTCTATGGAAAATCATGTCATCTCCCTGTGGAATTAGAACACAAAGCTTACTGGGCAATTAAGACCCTAAATATAAATTACATTTCCGCAGGTGAGAAACAAATTCTGGACATTCACGAATTGGAAGAACTTCGACTAGACGCCCATGAGAATGCCAGGATATACAAAGAGCGAACCAAAAGATGATACGACAAACGTATATCTAGGAAAGAGTTTAATGCCGATGACATAGTACTACTATTTAATTCGAGACTTAAACTTTTTCTGGGAAAACTTAAATCTAGGTGGTCAGGCCCTTTCGAAATCAGTAAGGTCCCAAAAAGCGGTGCGATAGAAATCAAAGGTCGAAATAGTGAACCATTTATGGTAAACGGGCAGCGTTCAAAACATTATCATAATATTGAAAATAGAGACTATTCAAATAGTCTAAGACTTATAGAGCTGCCCGCTCAACCACAAAACTAGTACATCACAACGTTACTGTCGAACTTACGACATTAAACAAAGTGCTTTGTGGGAGACAACCCGCCTTTTCTTTTCTTTGTTACCTTTGTTACACAATATTTTCCTTCTTTGATTTTTTTCTTTCTTTTTGCTCCACTTTCCTTGATTCTATGTAGTGATACTTGTTGCTTCTAGTTACTAACTTAGAAACATTGAATAATGATTAACAAGCGAATTTATAACTAGTTAGTTACTAACTTTCATCATGCAACCAGTAGACACAGTTTTCAGAGGCAGAGTTCAGAGAAGGCGTTATGATTATTTAGCTCGGAAGGATATGGCGTTATCCATATATTATGATGGACCTACCATGGATAGGTTAGGTATCCGAGGTAACATGTTGTTTATGTTTAATCAGTTAGGATAGGAGAATGCTGCCATTAAGAGAAGGTTTGTCACTTACCGTGAACTTACCCTAGAATTCCTTAGCTCCCTAGTATACAACCCCGAGCATGGTTACGGACTTAACAAAGGGTTGATTTCATTTAGGCTATTTAGCATGGACTTCACCTATAACTGTAGAGACATTGCTGACCTCCTAGGATTCCCTAGTGGCCCTTTTGTTTTCACTACCCGCCAGGAGGAACTAATCGACAACATCGATCTAGATTACTTTTGGGGTAGTTTAACTAGAGATTACCACCCTAACCCAAACAAGATGCACTCCCAAATGATCCATAACCCTGCTATCCGCTACTTCCATAAAATACTAGCCCACACCTTGTTTGGTAAGGAAGAGAACAACAACATAGTGTCACGAGATGAACTCTTCATCTTGCTCTGTGTCGATCAAGGTCGACATGTTAATGTGGTGACATTTATGACGGAGAGATTCATTCACCTTGCAAAGAACAATCGAACCCCGATCATAATAGGTGGCCTGGTAACCATGATAGCAGATGCCATTGGACCTAGACGCCCACTTTACGAGCATGCGCCATTTGGACACATCCGACCTATGGACATTGAATTTTGCTTTAACCGTAGAATCATAGGAAACCTTGGGCCGGATACTTTTGATTACCTCATTAACAACGAAGTGGTCCGACTATTTACCCTGCCTAACCATGAGAGAACAAGTGTTCATAACTGTAAGACCCCAATTTTGGGCCCTAAGATCCCTCATGGCCCATATCATATCACATCATGGCCTCAAGGATCATTGCATGCCCTAGTTCCCCTCCTAGTGGGTGGATTGCTTTGTGAGTGTTGTTTCTTGATCACCAAGCATACTTTGCATTTGTATGTTCTTGCTTTTCATATGTTTATCATTCCAAAAGTACAAAATATTGTCAGTCTAACCTTGTTGCTTGCAGTTGAAGCAATCATCAGCAATTAGGTCAAAGACAGTCAACAGTCAGTCAAAGCAATGGATGGTGGCCATTCTTGCAGAATTTGGGCACCATGATCAATAATCAAGAGTTCATACATCTTGGGACATCATTTGAAGTCAAGTTCTCAAGGAATTAGGGTTTGGAATTCATCAGAAGAGGTCCAGTCATCCAAAACCCTAGAAAAGTCAAACTTGGTCAACTGTGGATTTAATAAGAGATTTTATGGATAGAATTGATTTGAAGGAGCTCATTCATGCTTATATAAGTCTCATCTATCATGTCAAACCTCATCATGGAAGAAAATCAAGTCAAACAGAAAATTTCCAGAAATAGAAAGTGGACCTGTAATTTCAACTGCCAAAAATGGAAACTTCTTGATCCTCAACTTACATCATGATACAAGCTTCAAATGAATTTTTGCCCAACATGAAAGTTGAAGATCTTGTTCTCCCATTTTCAAAAAGTTCAAGAACTCCCAAATCCCATGTGTGGTTGTCAAGATATGATCAAATCATTTTCACAAATTTTTGAACTTCAAAAGGCCATATCTCTCAAACCATAAGGCCAAATTTGGTGGGGTTTTTTCCTACAAACCACATTTTTCCTCCTCTTTCCAAAAATATAAATTTCATCCTCCAAAACCCTACCATTCAAAATGGCATTTTTGACCTATTTCATTTAAAAATCAAGTTTGACCAACCATTGACTTTTTGATTCTTTGACTTTTTCTCACTTTGGCCAATTGGGATTTGCTTCATATGGTATTTGCAATTTGCTCCAAGCCTAAAATCATGCTCATGCCATCATCATACCATCATTTTGGACCAAGGTGCATAACTTGAAATTTTGGCAAATGGATTCATAAGTGAAAGCAAAGGCTAGCAATTCATTAAGCAACATAAAACAGCATTTGTATAAGTCATTGGCAGCCTGTCCAAAGGCCCATTCGTGTACAGCATGCACCCTCCATTTCCATATGTGTAAATTGGTAGTTTTTGCAAAAGGCTTCATAAGGGAAAGCAATGTGTAGCATTTCATGTACAGACCTAAAACAGCAGAAACAAAGGTCTGATTACAGCCTGTTTAAAGCCCAAATCCGTGCAGATTTCACACCCTCCATTTCCATATTTTCCAATTTAGCAAAATGCAAGATGGTTCATTTTAAGTTAACCAAGTTTAACACTTAATTAAGCCATGCTAACAGACCATATATAAAGTATTTTCTGTCATCTAAACCTAAAGGATCGCAGCAGCCACAACAGAAAATACTCTCACTCTCCTTCTTGCATCTTCCACGATTTGAATTTTTCTGCTCAAGGCTTCAAAGACCACGAGCCATTTTTGTTTCCTTCATCACTTGGATAACCTGGTGAAGCTCTTTGGGCCATCAAACCTCAACTGGAAGTTCATTCTCACTCTGTTTTCTTCATGCTACCAACAATGGCAGAAATTGATTCAAACTAGCTCGTGCCTTCTGGAGTTAAAATAGCTTCATCATCCATCATTTCAAGACTAAAAGAACATCTGTTTTGAGCCAAAGTAGCCTAACATCACTGCATCTTGAATTTCTTCAAAACCAAGTAAATTTTCGAATCCCTTCTTTCTCCATGCCATGATATGTTTTAAGTAGATCTTTGTCTGCTGGTTTCAATGCAACTTGTTTCATTTAAAATGGTGGTGTTATGATGGAGAAATCTGAGTTTACATGTTTATGTTCAAACTTGTTTTGGTTGATTTCTCTTTGGTGTGTTCAAATTAATGATAATAGATGCTATATCATGCATATGCTTGTTGTGATGAGTCGATTGCCATGTTCATTTTCTGTTTCTGGGTGAATCGATTTTCCATGTTTGAATGATGATGATGAATGCTGCTGCTGTTGAAACCCTGGTATTTTTTCCAGAAATCATGTTTTTATGTATGCATGAGGATTGGCTGTTGTTGTTGCTCATGTTGCATGATGTATTTCAATGCCATGCTGTTGTGATTGCTTGGTCGAAACTTGGTTTGTTTGATGTTGATTACATGAAGCCATACTGCATAAACCCTAGGGTTTTTCTTTAAACCCAGAAATTTGAAGCTCCATTGGCCGAGCTACTGTTCCATTGGCAACAGCCAATGAGAACATTTCGTTCTCTCCCCCAAAACGCGTCGTTTTGATAAATGAAGCGCGGAATTACACAATTGCCATGCGCTGACCACTTTGACTCATTCCTCCATGTTATTTGCTCATGCTTGCTTCAATTTGATCACTCCACTTCCAAAATTCATTTCTCTTTCATCTTTCATCCAAAAATCATGAAAATTTTTCCATCATCTTCACATGGATGTCTAGTATTTGATTATGATTTTTAATTAATTTTTCATTGGCTGGATTTTAATTGGTAATTAGTTTCTTAACATGTATGCCCAATTGATACCTTGTGCCAAAACCTTTGTGAAATACTCATGATGTATCCAATGCCCCTGAAATTTTTTGTGGTGAAACTAGACTCATTTACCTTTGTTTCCATATAGAGTTTATGCATTTCTCATATGTGGTTTGTGAGTTAAAAATTTTTGAAGTGAGGTATTGCATTTGGTGCTACATGAATGATATGCATTTTCCCAAATTTTGTTCACATGCTTCCTTACATCCAAATGACTCCAAATTTTGCATGAATGATCTCTTACATGTCTAGTTTGTGTATGAATTTTCTGGGATTTAATCATGCTGTTTTCCATTTGATTGTGAATTTTCTTCCCTGCCTAGTCAAATGTTGACTTTGTGTGATACATGTTGCCGAATCCTTTGTGAAATTCTCATACCATATTGTATGATCATGAAATTTCATATGTGATAACTAGACATCTTAAGCTTTGCATTGGTGTTAATCGCATTCATTTCTCATCTGTTTTCAATTTGATATGATTTTTTGAAGTTGACCCATGTTTGTTGACCTTCATTGTGCATACTTGAAATTATGTTGACTTCTTGATTTTAATTGACTGCCTTCCTCTCATCCAAATGCCATGAAATTTGACATGCTTGCCATGCTAGATGTTATGATTGAGTGTGATTTATTTGATGATTTTTGAAATTGTTTAAGTTGACTTTTGATGCAAGTCATTCTGTTGACTTCTTTGAGCTTGCATTTGCCTTACTTTGACTTCAAATGTTCATGAAATGATAATGATGCATGGTTTGATTGTGAATCCAATTGAGATAGCTTCTTGAATGTTTGACTTTGACTTTGGTTGACTTTTCTTTGCTGTTTTGACTTTTTCTTTCATCTTTGACCCTAGGCTAGTCCTAGTGGTCTTTTGAGCTTACAATTGAGTTCTTGTTTCAGGTTAAACACCAATGCCTCAAAGATCATTCAAACTTGTTTGAACTTGATTGTTTACCATATGCTAACCTTTGTTTTGTAGGTTTGACTCATGTGTTTGAGTCTTGTGCCTTGCACAGTTGATCATCTGTTTTGATTGTGAATCCCATTCCTTTGCTTTTAACTGTTTAATTGCATACTGATAAGTTTGACTTTTTCAGGTACACTTTAGTTGCTTTAGTTGCTTGCTTTGCTATTTAGCATTTGCTTTGAGGTATAATTACTTCTTCTTCATGTAGTCTGGAGACCCGGTCTGTTATTTGACCGGGCAAACTGTCTGAAGTCCTCCTTAAGAGGCAATGCCTGTGTGTGTTTAAAATTGTCCCAAGCAGGAAAAGTCCTTCAAGTAAGGCAATTGGTGGAAGGTAGGGATAAGTAGCCTATCCCCCACTATTCAGTGAGTCATCTCATTGCTCCCATTACATGGTTGAAGCATTGAGATAAAAAACCCAAGATCTAATAGAGTCTAATATGGAAAGAGCTCCATCTTTCTGAGCTCCCACACTTTCTTTGATGCTCTCCCTGATTAGGGATAGAAGCAATGAGGCACACCCCTCATCTCCTTTTCATCTGCTTCACCTTAGCCTCTCAATGGCAAGGTTAAGAGCGACACTTACCTATTACAGTGGACTTTCATAGTCAAACCCTCTTGTGTGAGCCCCCTTTGTTTGGCTATAGAGTGTGCTGTTTTGATATTCATTGATTGACTGATTGCTTCATATGCACTTGCTTGCTTGTATGTTATGCATTTATCATCATCAATTGTCATTAATGCATGATCATCTCATTTGTCTTTGTCATGCTATCATTGTTGTTTACCCATTGAGGACAATTGTAAGACCATCCCTTGGCCATTGCTCCTATGATATGGAAGTGAGTATAAGACCATCACCTTGGCCACTCATCTTATCTTTGCCTGATGCATTTATTTGATTGTATGTGAGGAAGCAACTGTAAGTCCCTGCAAGTTGGCATTTGCATTCCTGTGATCATTTGTTACTTTGTTCGATCGTATGTGAGGAAGCAACTGTAAGTCCCTGCAAGTTGGCATTTGTTTTCCTAGGACCATACTGTGGAAGTTAGAGTAAGCCCAGACAGATTGGCATCTGACATCCATGTTTCGCTTCTGTTTGTTTATGTGAGGTTGCAATTATAAGTCCCAGCAAGTTGGCATTTGCATTCCTGTGATCATATTGTTGCTTTTGTTCTTGTATGTGAGGATCCACTGTAAGTCCCTGCAATGTGGCATTGGATTTCCTATGAGCATACTGTGGAGTTAACCTAAGTCCAGACAGATTGGCAGCTAACTTCCATTTCTCATCTTTGTTTTTCTTTTGAGGAGATCAATGTAAGTCCATTGAGTGGCTTCTGATATCCTGTTCTGTTTTAGGAGACTGGTGTAAATCCATCTATTGGTATCCGGTATCCGCTTTTATTTCTTTGCCTGTGGAGATTAGTGTAAGTCCATAGAGTGGCCTCTGGTATCCCGTTTTGTTTTAGGAGATTGGTACAAGCCCAGTGATTGGCATCCGATATCCGCCTTTGTTGACTTGCTTGTTTATTTATTATTATCCATTGCTATTCCAAAGGACACGCTTGAATCATCCGCTATATGATTTCAAGAAGTGAACCTTCTAAGAAGTTTTACGATCCATATTCATCCATTCATCCTCATTATGTCCTAAACCTTTTCACACTTTATCTTTCAAGCTTGACATAAGTGTTGTGCAAACATCTTCATGTTTTCTAACTAAAAACCTGGACTCAAGTCCTTGACTTTTTTCAAACTCCATTTCATAACACTTCTTTTGAATCAATCTTAATCATACTTTGACTCCATTTTCATAATCACAATCAATTAACTTCACTCACTCACTTGTTTTGGCTTTGTCCATTAATCTTTTCATGCATTAGCCATAGGTTTCAATTATCATTGTGGTTGATGTAAACCTTGCCTATCCTTAGTGAGTCGACAGTAAGACTTCCGTACTGAAAACAGGGTTAACCCCTCTAGTGCGTCGAAGCTATCCTCACATGGTGGATGTTGTTTTTGGTCGAGTGTTCTCCCATTGATAATGAAAAGCCTCAGTGCTTGTGTTTAAAACTGAATCCACCAACTTTTGGAAATCTTTTAGCCGAACTACGGCGTTTTGATCCTTACCTTTGATGGAAGGTACGTAGGCAGCGGGTTTATCCGTTCAAACCCAATAAAAAATGTATATTCTTTTCTCATCATCCCAATCATGTTTGCACAATCTTTATGTCATAACAAATAACAATCTTTATACAACAAGTGTGAAAAGGGCTCCCTAGGAGTACCTAGGACGTGATGGGTGCCTAACACCTTCCCATTGCGTAATTTACCCCTTACCCAGACTCTCTGATCTTTTTATTAGTTTTCTACGTGTAAAACTTCTTAGGCTTTTGTTCGCTTTTTAGCCAATCCTTTGGATAAATAAAAGTGCGGTGGCGACTCGAAATTTCAATGTATCTCATAGCTTATGATTTAATCGATAGATCATATAGCGACGAATACACCGCTACAGAAAAGTGGCGACTCTGCTGGGGAAATCTCACCAGAATCCCTGGTGGTATTGCCTACTTTTCACCCTTGTTGTGCTATATTATTATTTGTTGTATGACATATTTTTGTACAATTTGGGATGACTGTATTGATTGTAATGTGTGAATTGCTTGATATACATCTGCTGTTTGCTTTGGTGATCTGTGAGATGAGTTCTGTACCCGAACTCGAGTGCACTCTAGGATAGGAGAATGGCATAGTCTTGTTGACTGGTGTGGAGTAGTCCTTAGCCAGTCGACTTGCGAGTCCATTCACTTGGTGGAGGTCATGTTGAATTAATAATGTCACACAAGTTATTTGTGGTTAGGCATTATTCTTTCAATCATGTTCCGCAGAAGCCAAGGACCTTAGTTTACCGAACCCATCTTGGCCTATTTTTAGGACCGTAGTGCGGAGGCCGTTCAGATGTCAGTTCTGATACGATTGTTACGCGATACTACACTCATAAGAGTTTCTCTTGAGAATATTCTTGGAATACGAGTATTCGTTCCTCCGATAATATTCGAAAGATGGAACGATGATTATGGGAACCTCTGATAGAACATGTCTGGCAGGTTTAAACCCTAGTACACTCCCTTTGGGTGGTTCTTAACCGAGACTCCATGCTCGTGACTCTCAACAAACCCGTGATTCGTGGTTGAGGCGTTCAAACATTGTTAATATCAATGGATCCCGGATCAGGTGTAAAACCTAAAATCCACCAAAGCGGCTGGTTGATATTAAGAATGTTTGAACCGGTTCACGTACCGTTAATATCAATAGAACTTGGGTGTCGATAAGGTGAAAACCTAAATCCACCAAAATGGATGATTGATATTAAGGATACATAGAGCTTTCCCACGACCTTTGTTTGGTGTGCCTTGCTTGATCCTTGAGTGTGATTGTTGCATTCATGCACTCATACATTCATCTGCATCCATATCATCAGATAAAAAGAAAATTTTCAAGGAACTCAAAGGAGTTTATTTGCAAAAATTTTCAAAACACGAAAAACCGGGAAAATTTTTTCACCTGATATATCTGATGAGATATTCTCATATATGATCAAAATGCTTAATATTTCAAAGTTTGCAAATAAAACCCTCGGGTTCCTTTGATATAAAAACAAGCATATGCATAAACACTTCATGCATCATTTGCATAAACAGGTGTTTTGTTCCGGTCTCCCGTCCTGTGGTCTGACCCTGCGATCTTCATTTATTTTGAAGACGCACTTTGCCGGTATTATACCAGGGCCAACTCTGCCAGATTGATGGATCATCCTGAGCAAGAGAATTGTGAATTCAGAGAGGATTTTGCCAGCCTTAGTGCTTTTAATGGATTTATTCCTGTTGATGGATTTATTCCTGTTGGTGGATTTATTCCTGTTGATGGATTTATTCCTGGTTTACCGATCCCGGGCTGGCATTGGCTACTGTTCTGGGGCACTTAAGGAGCAAGGTTTGTTCAAGTGGAGGATTTACCCATGATGATCAACCCGAAGAAGAAGCTGTTGCTATCTTGGAAGAGGACGCAAAAGATTTGAACAATTTCATCATTCCTGGTGGTGTCTGCCACAATTGGGTCGCTGTGGATGTTCCTACGGTCATTCATAAGTCAGCGTGATTTGTTCATTTTGTTTAAAACCCATCTCCCATGCCAAAAGGAGAAGTGATGACATTATTGGCAGCATTTAATACAATGATGTTTTCATTCAATTAATGCATTGTTAAACATTTGTTTTTCCATTTGTTTTCACTTTTTGCTTTTGCATGAAATCAGTGATCACAAAAAACCCTGAAAAACAAAAACAGCTTTTTCATCTGCATAAATGATTTGCTTGTTTAAAAATTCAAAAGCTTTTCATTATCCATAATCATTATGCAGGGATTTCTAAACCCATTGAACATAATGATCCAACGCCATCTCCCAATCTTGAAGTCCTTGTATCTGAGGCAGAGGAAGATGATGTTGAAGGGGATTCCTGATGAGATTACCCGCCTTCTTGAGCACAAAAGGAGCTCATTCAGCTGTATCATGAGAATCGGCAAAACAGTCAAACTGGGGCATTGCAAATGCAATCAAAAATCAATCAAAAAAAAAAAAAAAAAAAAAAGAGAGGAAAAAAAAGAAAGAGGGTGAAAAATAAGAAAAATAAAAAAAAACAGGAAAATTTTTTCAAAATTTTTCCAAGAGAAAAAAGAAAAATTATACCCTCAAGTCCCTAGTTGACTGATGCTGAATGGATTCAGAGTCGTTATGACCAGTTGAATTTGATCGAAGAGAAGAGATTGACTGCCATGTGTCATGGTCAGTTATATCAGCAGAGAATGAAGAAAGCATTCGACAAGAAGGTCAAGCCTCGCGTGTTCCGAGAAGGAGACCTCGTGCTCAAGAAAGTTTTGTCTTTCGCGCCCGATTCCAGGGGCAAGTGGACTCCAAACTACGAGGGTCCATATGTTGTTAAGAGAGCCTTTTCAGGCGGTGCTTTGATGCTTACAACAATGGATAGGGAGGATTTCACTCGTCCTGTGAATTCAGATGCAGTCAAGAGATACTTTGCCTAGAAAAAAAAGTATATGCAAATGGAAAAATATATTGAAAAAAAACAAAAACAGAATAGCTCACTAAGTTGAAAACCCGAAAGGGCGGCTTAGGCAAAAATGAGCGTCTCGGTGGAGAACCCGCAAGGGTAATCCAGGCAAAAATTAGAGACTTGAAAAAAGAGAACATTTGCATCCCGCTAGATTGAGTACCTCACCCTGGGGCAATCTAGGCAAAAATTAGGGATTTGGCAAGTAACTGCATCCTGACAAGACTTTCTGGTTCATCAGTCGTCATTTCGTCAGAAGATTCTCGACTCTTCGTCAACCGAAGCTTCGGATACATCGACATTCAAATTGGTAGAGAAAGGATCATTATGTTCAATGTAGCCCTCTTCCAATATATATCACTGATTTCAAATTTGTACAGATCTATGGAGTCTTGCCATTTGCAGGCTACCATTCTATCAAATCAATTTGAGCTTTTTTATCCAATTATTTGCACTCTTATTTGTTTCAATTCAACAAATGTTTTGCATGCTTTAAATTGATAAAATGTCATTGTTTTAAACAAATAAATTTTTCAAAAAATTTTTTGTTTTAAACAAAGTGAACATTCACAAGATTGAAAGGATACTCAAGAATATCTCAGTGCTCTCCCGAGGGTGGCATGATTTCCAACAGGTAAGACATTTGTTCATACTCCTGGTTTGGTGGTATTTTCTTTCTTCAGATCTTTGTTGAGGTTGTTCCTCAGACAGAGTTGTTGTTGGGGCTGTTCCCCAGTACAGTCGCAAGTAGTGTTGTTGAGGACTTCATTTTCTCCAGCAGCAGTTTTCCCAGCATGGGTGTTTTTCTTATAGAAGTTTCGGTGATTGATGGTTTGTCATCTTGGTGCCCCATCACTTTCTCCAGTGGGTTGATACCCCCGGACTGTATTTGTCTCCTCAGTGCAGTCATGAGTATAGCCATTGACTGATACTCCCCTCGGAGTCGCGAGTAGAGCTGTCATTAATATCCCCACCAGAGTTGTGAACAGAGTTGTTACCTCTTTTCCCCATGCAGTTGCCAGCGGCATTGTCTGTTCCCTCAGCACGATCGCTTTCTTTTTGAAGACTTGGTAGGTCAGTGGTTTGATACCCGGTACTTTACCTTTTCCCCGGCGAAGTCGTCCGCGGATTTGTTGCTATCTCTCCATCAGAGTTGTTCTCTTCAGCGGAGCAGGATTTATTTTCCTACTCCGTGGTTGATTGGGTTGGTATCCCAGTATTTCAATCATCTTTTCCTCAGCTTAATCTGCAGAGTTTTTGTTGTGGCAGCTTCGCCCGTTGAATACTCCTTCAATCCCCAGTATGGTCGGATGATGGCTCTAGCCTCCAGTGAACGGATTGATTTCCTGACTGTTTGTGATCCCCAGTAGAGTGGCTTATATTGCAGAATCTACTTGTTGTGATCAGTTTGCTATGTGTATTCTCCCCAAGTGGAGCGGTTCGTTGCAGAATCTATTTGTTTTGTCTGTCCTCCCTCAGTGGTTTGTTCCCAAGAGAGTAGCCGACAGTCTTCCCCAGTAGAGTTGCTCATGCAGTTAGATTCTATCTGGATGATATCATTCTCCCTCAGTGGGTTGTTCCCCAGCGGAGTTGTGTGGATTTGCTTCTACAACGGTTCGTGCTTATGCACTTTTTGTTTCTCAGTTGACACTGGGATCCCCTGCAGATGCTTTGGGACTTCTCTTGTTCCCCTACAGATTCGTCTTGGTGGCTGTTTCTGCCCGTTGTGACTTTCTGTACCCTGATTGGGTTGTTTCCTGATACCTCTGACTCTCTGCTTCTTCAGCAGTACTTGCAGATCTTTGCTTTACAACATATAGATCTCCGCAGATTGGCTCTCCAGCTGGTTTTTCCCCTGGAAGTATAATACCGGACGTTTGGTTCCTGAACCTGTTTGTGTTAGAATTGTCTGTTTTGTCAGCATTCATCAAACATAAATCACGCATATTCATGCATATTCATAAACATTCAGATATTCATGTTGCATTTCTTGCCATATATTTTTTGTTTGTCGTGTCTCCTGCTATGGTGATATAGATCTCTTTACAGATCTCACCAAGCAGATGTCGGGTGTTTTAAATCTCTCCATATAGAGTCAGCCCATAAGCAGAAAATGTTGTCTTTCCTTCTGCAGTTCCCCACGGAGATATACCCTCGTGGATGACGGTTTTTTTTCCGTTTCCTCCCAACACATATATTGGGGTGGATTTTCCTATTTGAGTTATATCCTCATTAGGACGTGTCTTGATTTAGTCTGTCTTTTCGGATCATTCCCGAATCGGCTATTTGTCAAATATCTTGTGCTTCCCAGTGGGTTGTTCCCCAATGGAATGTTTTGGGCCTCTACCCACAAACCGGTAGTTATAAGTCCTATTTTTCCTGGTTCCTTGACAGAATTTGTGGTTATACACCTTTTATTCTCCAGCCAGAGTTTTGGTTTTCTACCTACTACCCGATAGTTGTAAACCCTATTTTCCTGCTCTTCAGCAGTTTGTGGTTTGTTATAAACCTTATTTTGGTGGTTATCTTCATTCAATATTTGATGATGATTTTCCTTTGCTTGGATAAGTTGCTCAGATCAGCACTTATATCCCTAGCAAGTCTTTTGCGGATAATTGCCGTATGCTAGCAATTTTATCCCCAGTGGGTCCTTTCACCGTATGCTAGTGATTTGTTCCCCGGATCATTGATTGTTTATCAATGTACCCCCAGCTAGTCCCTGTCGATAATTGCCGGATGCTTGCAATTTATCCTCAGCAGATCGCCTTTCATTTACCCTTTTGTCGGTAATGTCTGTTGCTCCTTTTGATTGGTCATCATTATATACCTATTCTGGTATCCCGATGCCTTTCTTTTCGGATTTTATCCTATAAACAACCCAGTAACCGGTTAAGGATAATCTTCCATGCGAGTTTATTATTCACGGTCTGCCGGTAATGAATAATATGTCTCATGCGCTCTTTAGTTGGAATCCTTTGTTGATTTTCCCCAACTGAGCAAGATTCATTTTCCTTGTGGAATTGAATATCCATCCTATAAACAAGTCTGCTGTTCTAGCTTTCTTCAGGGTGATGAGTGTTTTGGAACACAAACCAATTCACGTCTTCGGATCTTATCCTATAAACAACCCAGTAACCGGTTCAGGATAATTTTCCTTTCGAGTATATTATTCACGTTTTGACGGCTATGAATAATATGTCTCATGCGCTCTTTGGTCGGAGTCCTTTGTTGATCTTCCCCCAGTCGAGTAAGATTCGCATTCCTTGTGGAATCGAATGTCCATCCTATAAACAAGTCTGCTGTTCTAGCTTTCTTCAGGGTGATGAGTGTTTTGGAACACAAACCAATTCACGATTTCGGATTTTTATCCTATAAACAACCTACAACCCGGTTCAGGATAATCTTCCTTTGTGAGTATTCTATCCACGTTCTGACGGTAATGGATGTTATATCTCGTTCACTCTTGAGTCAATCTTTTGATTGTTTTCCCCTCAGAGTAAGATTCATTCCTTGTGGAATTGAATATCCATCCTATAAACAAGTCTGCTGTTCTAGCTTTCTTCAGGGTGATGAGTGTTTTGGAACACAAACCAATTCACGATTTCGGATCTTATCCTATAAACAACCCAGTAACCGGTTCAGGATAATTTTCCTTGCGAGTATATTATCTACGTTTTGACGGCTATAGATAATATATCTCATGCACTCTCTTGTCGAACACTTTGTTTGTTTCCCCAACTGAGTAAGATTTGCATTCTTTACAGAATCAAATATCCATCCTATAAACAAGTTTGCTTTCGCTCTCTTCAGGATGATGAGTGTTTTGGAACACACACCAATTCACGTCTTTGGTCGGTCACCTGTTACATACCTACAACCCGGTATCCTTGGTGTTCCTTCCTGAGTTTGTTACCCTTGCCCGGTAACACCTCATTTTGCTTGCTACTTCCCCAGTGGAGTTTTCTTTTGCTTCTCCTCAGGAGTCAGCTTGTGTCTCTCCAATGGATTTATTTTCCTTTGGAAATCTGTTCCCCAGTATGAGTCCTTCACTCCCCAGTGAGTTCTCCTGTCTGTTTTCTGTTCTTCTAATCAGAGTCGTGTCTTGTTCACGTTATGACAGTTTTGTTTTTCCCAGTTTAGAGTCGTGTCTTGTTCACACATTTCTTTTTCTTTTATTATCCCCAATTAGAGTCTTGTCAGAGTCTCTGTTCCTGGTGAGTGTACTACTCCGATGGATCGTCTTTTCTTCTGTGTGAATCATATTCCCCACAGAGTTTGTGTCTTTTGCATGCATACATTTGCATCATGAGGTCTCTTAGGGACCAAAATTTGTCTCATTACTGTTATTTAAGCCCATTCTACCGCGTCGAGATGAAGATTTCTAAACTTCACTTCTCCGGCTAGAATGACCTTAAATAGGGGCATCTGTAAGACCCCAATTTTGGGCCCTAAGATCCCTCATGGCCCATATCATATCACATCATGGCCTCAAGGATCATTGCATGCCCTAGTTCCCCTCCTAGTGGGTGGATTGCTTTGTGAGTGTTGTTTCTTGATCACCAAGCATACTTTGCATTTGTATGTTCTTGCTTTTCATATGTTTATCATTCCAAAAGTACAAAATATTGTCAGTCTAACCTTGTTGCTTGCAGTTGAAGCAATCATCAGCAATTAGGTCAAAGACAGTCAACAGTCAGTCAAAGCAATGGATGGTGGCCATTCTTGCAGAATTTGGGCACCATGATCAATAATCAAGAGTTCATACATCTTGGGACATCATTTGAAGTCAAGTTCTCAAGGAATTAGGGTTTGGAATTCATCAGAAGAGGTCCAGTCATCCAAAACCCTAGAAAAGTCAAACTTGGTCAACTGTGGATTTAATCAGAGATTTTATGGATAGAATTGATTTGAAGGAGCTCATTCATGCTTATATAAGTCTCATCTATCATGTCAAACCTCATCATGGAAGAAAATCAAGTCAAACAGAAAATTTCCAGAAATAGAAAGTGGACCTGTAATTTCAACTGCCAAAAATGGAAACTTCTTGATCCTCAACTTACATCATGATACAAGCTTCAAATGAATTTTTGCCCAACATGAAAGTTGAAGATCTTGTTCTCCCATTTTCAAAAAGTTCAAGAACTCCCAAATCCCATGTGTGGTTGTCAAGATATGATCAAATCATTTTCACAAATTTTTGAACTTCAAAAGGCCATATCTCTCAAACCATAAGGCCAAATTTGGTGGGGTTTTTTCCTACAAACCACATTTTTCCTCCTCTTTCCAAAAATATAAATTTCATCCTCCAAAACCCTACCATTCAAAATGGCATTTTTGACCTATTTCATTTAAAAATCAAGTTTGACCAACCATTGACTTTTTGATTCTTTGACTTTTTCTCACTTTGGCCAATTGGGATTTGCTTCATATGGTATTTGCAATTTGCTCCAAGCCTAAAATCATGCTCATGCCATCATCATACCATCATTTTGGACCAAGGTGCATAACTTGAAATTTTGGCAAATGGATTCATAAGTGAAAGCAAAGGCTAGCAATTCATTAAGCAACATAAAACAGCATTTGTATAAGTCATTGGCAGCCTGTCCAAAGGCCCATTCGTGTACAGCATGCACCCTCCATTTCCATATGTGTAAATTGGTAGTTTTTGCAAAAGGCTTCATAAGGGAAAGCAATGTGTAGCATTTCATGTACAGACCTAAAACAGCAGAAACAAAGGTCTGATTACAGCCTGTTTAAAGCCCAAATCCGTGCAGATTTCACACCCTCCATTTCCATATTTTCCAATTTAGCAAAATGCAAGATGGTTCATTTTAAGTTAACCAAGTTTAACACTTAATTAAGCCATGCTAACAGACCATATATAAAGTATTTTCTGTCATCTAAACCTAAAGGATCGCAGCAGCCACAACAGAAAATACTCTCACTCTCCTTCTTGCATCTTCCACGATTTGAATTTTTCTGCTCAAGGCTTCAAAGACCACGAGCCATTTTTGTTTCCTTCATCACTTGGATAACCTGGTGAAGCTCTTTGGGCCATCAAACCTCAACTGGAAGTTCATTCTCACTCTGTTTTCTTCATGCTACCAACAATGGCAGAAATTGATTCAAACTAGCTCGTGCCTTCTGGAGTTAAAATAGCTTCATCATCCATCATTTCAAGACTAAAAGAACATCTGTTTTGAGCCAAAGTAGCCTAACATCACTGCATCTTGAATTTCTTCAAAACCAAGTAAATTTTCGAATCCCTTCTTTCTCCATGCCATGATATGTTTTAAGTAGATCTTTGTCTGCTGGTTTCAATGCAACTTGTTTCATTTAAAATGGTGGTGTTATGATGGAGAAATCTGAGTTTACATGTTTATGTTCAAACTTGTTTTGGTTGATTTCTCTTTGGTGTGTTCAAATTAATGATAATAGATGCTATATCATGCATATGCTTGTTGTGATGAGTCGATTGCCATGTTCATTTTCTGTTTCTGGGTGAATCGATTTTCCATGTTTGAATGATGATGATGAATGCTGCTGCTGTTGAAACCCTGGTATTTTTTCCAGAAATCATGTTTTTATGTATGCATGAGGATTGGCTGTTGTTGTTGCTCATGTTGCATGATGTATTTCAATGCCATGCTGTTGTGATTGCTTGGTCGAAACTTGGTTTGTTTGATGTTGATTACATGAAGCCATACTGCATAAACCCTAGGGTTTTTCTTTAAACCCAGAAATTTGAAGCTCCATTGGCCGAGCTACTGTTCCATTGGCAACAGCCAATGAGAACATTTCGTTCTCTCCCCCAAAACGCGTCGTTTTGATAAATGAAGCGCGGAATTACACAATTGCCATGCGCTGACCACTTTGACTCATTCCTCCATGTTATTTGCTCATGCTTGCTTCAATTTGATCACTCCACTTCCAAAATTCATTTCTCTTTCATCTTTCATCCAAAAATCATGAAAATTTTTCCATCATCTTCACATGGATGTCTAGTATTTGATTATGATTTTTAATTAATTTTTCATTGGCTGGATTTTAATTGGTAATTAGTTTCTTAACATGTATGCCCAATTGATACCTTGTGCCAAAACCTTTGTGAAATACTCATGATGTATCCAATGCCCCTGAAATTTTTTGTGGTGAAACTAGACTCATTTACCTTTGTTTCCATATAGAGTTTATGCATTTCTCATATGTGGTTTGTGAGTTAAAAATTTTTGAAGTGAGGTATTGCATTTGGTGCTACATGAATGATATGCATTTTCCCAAATTTTGTTCACATGCTTCCTTACATCCAAATGACTCCAAATTTTGCATGAATGATCTCTTACATGTCTAGTTTGTGTATGAATTTTCTGGGATTTAATCATGCTGTTTTCCATTTGATTGTGAATTTTCTTCCCTGCCTAGTCAAATGTTGACTTTGTGTGATACATGTTGCCGAATCCTTTGTGAAATTCTCATACCATATTGTATGATCATGAAATTTCATATGTGATAACTAGACATCTTAAGCTTTGCATTGGTGTTAATCTCATTCATTTCTCATCTGTTTTCAATTTGATATGATTTTTTGAAGTTGACCCATGTTTGTTGACCTTCATTGTGCATACTTGAAATTATGTTGACTTCTTGATTTTAATTGACTTCCTTCCTCTCATCCAAATGCCATGAAATTTGACATGCTTGCCATGCTAGATGTTAGGATTGAGTGTGATTTATTTGATGATTTTTGAAATTGTTTAAGTTGACTTTTGATGCAAGTCATTCTGTTGACTTCTTTGAGCTTGCATTTGCCTTACTTTGACTTCAAATGTTCATGAAATGATAATGATGCATGGTTTGATTGTGAATCCAATTGAGATAGCTTCTTGAATGTTTGACTTTGACTTTGGTTGACTTTTCTTTGCTGTTTTGACTTTTTCTTTCATCTTTGACCCTAGGCTAGTCCTAGTGGTCTTTTGAGCTTACAATTGAGTTCTTGTTTCAGGTTAAACACCAATGCCTCAAAGATCATTCAAACTTGTTTGAACTTGATTGTTTACCATATGCTAACCTTTGTTTTGTAGGTTTGACTCATGTGTTTGAGTCTTGTGCCTTGCACAGTTGATCATCTGTTTTGATTGTGAATCCCATTCCTTTGCTTTTAACTGTTTAATTGCATACTGATAAGTTTGACTTTTTCAGGTACACTTTAGTTGCTTTAGTTGCTTGCTTTGCTATTTAGCATTTGCTTTGAGGTATAATTACTTCTTCTTCATGTAGTCTGGAGACCCGGTCTGTTATTTGACCGGGCAAACTGTCTGAAGTCCTCCTTAAGAGGCAATGCCTGTGTGTGTTTAAAATTGTCCCAAGCAGGAAAAGTCCTTCAAGTAAGGCAATTGGTGGAAGGTAGGGATAAGTAGCCTATCCCCCACTATTCAGTGAGTCATCTCATTGCTCCCATTACATGGTTGAAGCATTGAGATAAAAAACCCAAGATCTAATAGAGTCTAATATGGAAAGAGCTCCATCTTTCTGAGCTCCCACACTTTCTTTGATGCTCTCCCTGATTAGGGATAGAAGCAATGAGGCACACCCCTCATCTCCTTTTCATCTGCTTCACCTTAGCCTCTCAATGGCAAGGTTAAGAGCGACACTTACCTATTACAGTGGACTTTCATAGTCAAACCCTCTTGTGTGAGCCCCCTTTGTTTGGCTATAGAGTGTGCTGTTTTGATATTCATTGATTGACTGATTGCTTCATATGCACTTGCTTGCTTGTATGTTATGCATTTATCATCATCAATTGTCATTAATGCATGATCATCTCATTTGTCTTTGTCATGCTATCATTGTTGTTTACCCATTGAGGACAATTGTAAGACCATCCCTTGGCCATTGCTCCTATGATATGGAAGTGAGTATAAGACCATCACCTTGGCCACTCATCTTATCTTTGCCTGATGCATTTATTTGATTGTATGTGAGGAAGCAACTGTAAGTCCCTGCAAGTTGGCATTTGCATTCCTGTGATCATTTGTTACTTTGTTCGATCGTATGTGAGGAAGCAACTGTAAGTCCCTGCAAGTTGGCATTTGTTTTCCTAGGACCATACTGTGGAAGTTAGAGTAAGCCCAGACAGATTGGCATCTGACATCCATGTTTCGCTTCTGTTTGTTTATGTGAGGTTGCAATTATAAGTCCCAGCAAGTTGGCATTTGCATTCCTGTGATCATATTGTTGCTTTTGTTCTTGTATGTGAGGATCCACTGTAAGTCCCTGCAATGTGGCATTGGATTTCCTATGAGCATACTGTGGAGTTAACCTAAGTCCAGACAGATTGGCAGCTAACTTCCATTTCTCATCTTTGTTTTTCTTTTGAGGAGATCAATGTAAGTCCATTGAGTGGCTTCTGATATCCTGTTCTGTTTTAGGAGACTGGTGTAAATCCATCTATTGGTATCCGGTATCCGCTTTTATTTCTTTGCCTGTGGAGATTAGTGTAAGTCCATAGAGTGGCCTCTGGTATCCCGTTTTGTTTTAGGAGATTGGTACAAGCCCAGTGATTGGCATCCGATATCCGCCTTTGTTGACTTGCTTGTTTATTTATTATTATCCATTGCTATTCCAAAGGACACGCTTGAATCATCCGCTATATGATTTCAAGAAGTGAACCTTCTAAGAAGTTTTACGATCCATATTCATCCATTCATCCTCATTATGTCCTAAACCTTTTCACACTTTATCTTTCAAGCTTGACATAAGTGTTGTGCAAACATCTTCATGTTTTCTAACTAAAAACCTGGACTCAAGTCCTTGACTTTTTTCAAACTCCATTTCATAACACTTCTTTTGAATCAATCTTAATCATACTTTGACTCCATTTTCATAATCACAATCAATTAACTTCACTCACTCACTTGTTTTGGCTTTGTCCATTAATCTTTTCATGCATTAGCCATAGGTTTCAATTATCATTGTGGTTGATGTAAACCTTGCCTATCCTTAGTGAGTCGACAGTAAGACTTCCGTACTGAAAACAGGGTTAACCCCTCTAGTGCGTCGAAGCTATCCTCACATGGTGGATGTTGTTTTTGGTCGAGTGTTCTCCCATTGATAATGAAAAGCCTCAGTGCTTGTGTTTAAAACTGAATCCACCAACTTTTGGAAATCTTTTAGCCGAACTACGGCGTTTTGATCCTTACCTTTGATGGAAGGTACGTAGGCAGCGGGTTTATCCGTTCAAACCCAATAAAAAATGTATATTCTTTTCTCATCATCCCAATCATGTTTGCACAATCTTTATGTCATAACAAATAACAATCTTTATACAACAAGTGTGAAAAGGGCTCCCTAGGAGTACCTAGGACGTGATGGGTGCCTAACACCTTCCCATTGCGTAATTTACCCCTTACCCAGACTCTCTGATCTTTTTATTAGTTTTCTACGTGTAAAACTTCTTAGGCTTTTGTTCGCTTTTTAGCCAATCCTTTGGATAAATAAAAGTGCGGTGGCGACTCGAAATTTCAATGTATCTCATAGCTTATGATTTAATCGATAGATCATATAGCGACGAATACACCGCTACAGAAAAGTGGCGACTCTGCTGGGGAAATCTCACCAGAATCCCTGGTGGTATTGCCTACTTTTCACCCTTGTTGTGCTATATTATTATTTGTTGTATGACATATTTTTGTACAATTTGGGATGACTGTATTGATTGTAATGTGTGAATTGCTTGATATACATCTGCTGTTTGCTTTGGTGATCTGTGAGATGAGTTCTGTACCCGAACTCGAGTGCACTCTAGGATAGGAGAATGGCATAGTCTTGTTGACTGGTGTGGAGTAGTCCTTAGCCAGTCGACTTGCGAGTCCATTCACTTGGTGGAGGTCATGTTGAATTAATAATGTCACACAAGTTATTTGTGGTTAGGCATTATTCTTTCAATCATGTTCCGCAGAAGCCAAGGACCTTAGTTTACCGAACCCATCTTGGCCTATTTTTAGGACCGTAGTGCGGAGGCCGTTCAGATGTCAGTTCTGATACGATTGTTACGCGATACTACACTCATAAGAGTTTCTCTTGAGAATATTCTTGGAATACGAGTATTCGTTCCTCCGATAATATTCGAAAGATGGAACGATGATTATGGGAACCTCTGATAGAACATGTCTGGCAGGTTTAAACCCTAGTACACTCCCTTTGGGTGGTTCTTAACCGAGACTCCATGCTCGTGACTCTCAACAAACCCGTGATTCGTGGTTGAGGCGTTCAAACATTGTTAATATCAATGGATCCCGGATCAGGTGTAAAACCTAAAATCCACCAAAGCGGCTGGTTGATATTAAGAATGTTTGAACCGGTTCACGTACCGTTAATATCAATAGAACTTGGGTGTCGATAAGGTGAAAACCTAAATCCACCAAAATGGATGATTGATATTAAGGATACATAGAGCTTTCCCACGACCTTTGTTTGGTGTGCCTTGCTTGATCCTTGAGTGTGATTGTTGCATTCATGCACTCATACATTCATCTGCATCCATATCATCAGATAAAAAGAAAATTTTCAAGGAACTCAAAGGAGTTTATTTGCAAAAATTTTCAAAACACGAAAAACCGGGAAAATTTTTTCACCTGATATATCTGATGAGATATTCTCATATATGATCAAAATGCTTAATATTTCAAAGTTTGCAAATAAAACCCTCGGGTTCCTTTGATATAAAAACAAGCATATGCATAAACACTTCATGCATCATTTGCATAAACAGGTGTTTTGTTCCGGTCTCCCGTCCTGTGGTCTGACCCTGCGATCTTCATTTATTTTGAAGACGCACTTTGCCGGTATTATACCAGGGCCAACTCTGCCAGATTGATGGATCATCCTGAGCAAGAGAATTGTGAATTCAGAGAGGATTTTGCCAGCCTTAGTGCTTTTAATGGATTTATTCCTGTTGATGGATTTATTCCTGTTGGTGGATTTATTCCTGTTGATGGATTTATTCCTGGTTTACCGATCCCGGGCTGGCATTGGCTACTGTTCTGGGGCACTTAAGGAGCAAGGTTTGTTCAAGTGGAGGATTTACCCATGATGATCAACCCGAAGAAGAAGCTGTTGCTATCTTGGAAGAGGACGCAAAAGATTTGAACAATTTCATCATTCCTGGTGGTGTCTGCCACAATTGGGTCGCTGTGGATGTTCCTACGGTCATTCATAAGTCAGCGTGATTTGTTCATTTTGTTTAAAACCCATCTCCCATGCCAAAAGGAGAAGTGATGACATTATTGGCAGCATTTAATACAATGATGTTTTCATTCAATTAATGCATTGTTAAACATTTGTTTTTCCATTTGTTTTCACTTTTTGCTTTTGCATGAAATCAGTGATCACAAAAAACCCTGAAAAACAAAAACAGCTTTTTCATCTGCATAAATGATTTGCTTGTTTAAAAATTCAAAAGCTTTTCATTATCCATAATCATTATGCAGGGATTTCTAAACCCATTGAACATAATGATCCAACGCCATCTCCCAATCTTGAAGTCCTTGTATCTGAGGCAGAGGAAGATGATGTTGAAGGGGATTCCTGATGAGATTACCCGCCTTCTTGAGCACAAAAGGAGCTCATTCAGCTGTATCATGAGAATCGGCAAAACAGTCAAACTGGGGCATTGCAAATGCAATCAAAAATCAATCAAAAAAAAAAAAAAAAAAGAGAGGAAAAAAAAGAAAGAGGGTGAAAAATAAGAAAAATAAAAAAAACAGGAAAATTTTTTCAAAATTTTTCCAAGAGAAAAAGAAAAATTATACCCTCAAGTCCCTAGTTGACTGATGCTGAATGGATTCAGAGTCGTTATGACCAGTTGAATTTGATCGAAGAGAAGAGATTGACTGCCATGTGTCATGGTCAGTTATATCAGCAGAGAATGAAGAAAGCATTCGACAAGAAGGTCAAGCCTCGCGTGTTCCGAGAAGGAGACCTCGTGCTCAAGAAAGTTTTGTCTTTCGCGCCCGATTCCAGGGGCAAGTGGACTCCAAACTACGAGGGTCCATATGTTGTTAAGAGAGCCTTTTCAGGCGGTGCTTTGATGCTTACAACAATGGATAGGGAGGATTTCACTCGTCCTGTGAATTCAGATGCAGTCAAGAGATACTTTGCCTAGAAAAAAAAGTATATGCAAATGGAAAAATATATTGAAAAAAAACAAAAACAGAATAGCTCACTAAGTTGAAAACCCGAAAGGGCGGCTTAGGCAAAAATGAGCGTCTCGGTGGAGAACCCGCAAGGGTAATCCAGGCAAAAATTAGAGACTTGAAAAAAGAGAACATTTGCATCCCGCTAGATTGAGTACCTCACCCTGGGGCAATCTAGGCAAAAATTAGGGATTTGGCAAGTAACTGCATCCTGACAAGACTTTCTGGTTCATCAGTCGTCATTTCGTCAGAAGATTCTCGACTCTTCGTCAACCGAAGCTTCGGATACATCGACATTCAAATTGGTAGAGAAAGGATCATTATGTTCAATGTAGCCCTCTTCCAATATATATCACTGATTTCAAATTTGTACAGATCTATGGAGTCTTGCCATTTGCAGGCTACCATTCTATCAAATCAATTTGAGCTTTTTTATCCAATTATTTGCACTCTTATTTGTTTCAATTCAACAAATGTTTTGCATGCTTTAAATTGATAAAATGTCATTGTTTTAAACAAATAAATTTTTCAAAAAAATTTTTGTTTTAAACAAAGTGAACATTCACAAGATTGAAAGGATACTCAAGAATATCTCAGTGCTCTCCCGAGGGTGGCATGATTTCCAACAGGTAAGACATTTGTTCATACTCCTGGTTTGGTGGTATTTTCTTTCTTCAGATCTTTGTTGAGGTTGTTCCTCAGACAGAGTTGTTGTTGGGGCTGTTCCCCAGTACAGTCGCAAGTAGTGTTGTTGAGGACTTCATTTTCTCCAGCAGCAGTTTTCCCAGCATGGGTGTTTTTCTTATAGAAGTTTCGGTGATTGATGGTTTGTCATCTTGGTGCCCCGTCACTTTCTCCAGTGGGTTGATACCCCCGGACTGTATTTGTCTCCTTAGTGCAGTCATGAGTATAGCCATTGACTGATACTCCCCTCGGAGTCGCGAGTAGAGCTGTCATTAATATCCCCACCAGAGTTGTGAACAGAGTTGTTACCTCTTTTCCCCATGCAGTTGCCAGCGGCATTGTCTGTTCCCTCAGCACGATCGCTTTCTTTTTGAAGACTTGGTAGGTCAGTGGTTTGATACCCGGTACTTTACCTTTTCCCCGGCGAAGTCGTCCGCGGATTTGTTGCTATCTCTCCATCAGAGTTGTTCTCTTCAGCGGAGCAGGATTTATTTTCCTACTCCGTGGTTGATTGGGTTGGTATCCCAGTATTTCAATCATCTTTTCCTCAGCTTAATCTGCAGAGTTTTTGTTGTGGCAGCTTCGCCCGTTGAATACTCCTTCAATCCCCAGTATGGTCGGATGATGGCTCTAGCCTCCAGTGAACGGATTGATTTCCTGACTGTTTGTGATCCCCAGTAGAGTGGCTTATATTGCAGAATCTACTTGTTGTGATCAGTTTGCTATGTGTATTCTCCCCAAGTGGAGCGGTTCGTTGCAGAATCTATTTGTTTTGTCTGTCCTCCCTCAGTGGTTTGTTCCCAAGAGAGTAGCCGACAGTCTTCCCCAGTAGAGTTGCTCATGTAGTTAGATTCTATCTGGATGATATCATTCTCCCTCAGTGGGTTGTTCCCCAGCGGAGTTGTGTGGATTTGCTTCTACAACGGTTCGTGCTTATGCACTTTTTGTTTCTCAGTTGACACTGGGATCCCCTGCAGATGCTTTGGGACTTCTCTTGTTCCCCTACAGATTCGTCTTGGTGGCTGTTTCTGCCCGTTGTGACTTTCTGTACCCTGATTGGGTTGTTTCCTGATACCTCTGACTCTCTGCTTCTTCAGCAGTACTTGCAGATCTTTGCTTTACAACATATAGATCTCCGCAGATTGGCTCTCCAGCTGGTTTTTCCCCTGGAAGTATAATACCGGACGTTTGGTTCCTGAACCTGTTTGTGTTAGAATTGTCTGTTTTGTCAGCATTCATCAAACATAAATCACGCATATTCATGCATATTCATAAACATTCAGATATTCATGTTGCATTTCTTGCCATATATTTTTTGTTTGTCGTGTCTCCTGCTATGGTGATATAGATCTCTTTACAGATCTCACCAAGCAGATGTCGGGTGTTTTAAATCTCTCCATATAGAGTCAGCCCATAAGCAGAAAATGTTGTCTTTCCTTCTGCAGTTCCCCACGGAGATATACCCTCGTGGATGACGGTTTTTTTTCCGTTTCCTCCCAACACATATATTGGGGTGGATTTTCCTATTTGAGTTATATCCTCATTAGGACGTGTCTTGATTTAGTCTGTCTTTTCGGATCATTCCCGAATCGGCTATTTGTCAAATATCTTGTGCTTCCCAGTGGGTTGTTCCCCAATGGAATGTTTTGGGCCTCTACCCACAAACCGGTAGTTATAAGTCCTATTTTTCCTGGTTCCTTGACAGAATTTGTGGTTATACACCTTTTATTCTCCAGCCAGAGTTTTGGTTTTCTACCTACTACCCGATAGTTGTAAACCCTATTTTCCTGCTCTTCAGCAGTTTGTGGTTTGTTATAAACCTTATTTTGGTGGTTATCTTCATTCAATATTTGATGATGATTTTCCTTTGCTTGGATAAGTTGCTCAGATCAGCACTTATATCCCTAGCAAGTCTTTTGCGGATAATTGCCGTATGCTAGCAATTTTATCCCCAGTGGGTCCTTTCACCGTATGCTAGTGATTTGTTCCCCGGATCATTGATTGTTTATCAATGTACCCCCAGCTAGTCCCTGTCGATAATTGCCGGATGCTTGCAATTTATCCTCAGCAGATCGCCTTTCATTTACCCTTTTGTCGGTAATGTCTGTTGCTCCTTTTGATTGGTCATCATTATATACCTATTCTGGTATCCCGATGCCTTTCTTTTCGGATTTTATCCTATAAACAACCCAGTAACCGGTTAAGGATAATCTTCCATGCGAGTTTATTATTCACGGTCTGCCGGTAATGAATAATATGTCTCATGCGCTCTTTAGTTGGAATCCTTTGTTGATTTTCCCCAACTGAGCAAGATTCATTTTCCTTGTGGAATTGAATATCCATCCTATAAACAAGTCTGCTGTTCTAGCTTTCTTCAGGGTGATGAGTGTTTTGGAACACAAACCAATTCACGTCTTCGGATCTTATCCTATAAACAACCCAGTAACCGATTCAGGATAATTTTCCTTTCGAGTATATTATTCACGTTTTGACGGCTATGAATAATATGTCTCATGCGCTCTTTGGTCGGAGTCCTTTGTTGATCTTCCCCCAGTCGAGTAAGATTCGCATTCCTTGTGGAATCGAATGTCCATCCTATAAACAAGTCTGCTGTTCTAGCTTTCTTCAGGGTGATGAGTGTTTTGGAACACAAACCAATTCACGATTTCGGATTTTTATCCTATAAACAACCTACAACCCGGTTCAGGATAATCTTCCTTTGTGAGTATTCTATCCACGTTCTGACGGTAATGGATGTTATATCTCGTTCACTCTTGAGTCAATCTTTTGATTGTTTTCCCCTCAGAGTAAGATTCATTCCTTGTGGAATTGAATATCCATCCTATAAACAAGTCTGCTGTTCTAGCTTTCTTCAGGGTGATGAGTGTTTTGGAACACAAACCAATTCACGATTTCGGATCTTATCCTATAAACAACCCAGTAACCGGTTCAGGATAATTTTCCTTGCGAGTATATTATCTACGTTTTGACGGCTATAGATAATATATCTCATGCACTCTCTTGTCGAACACTTTGTTTGTTTCCCCAACTGAGTAAGATTTGCATTCTTTACAGAATCAAATATCCATCCTATAAACAAGTTTGCTTTCGCTCTCTTCAGGATGATGAGTGTTTTGGAACACACACCAATTCACGTCTTTGGTCGGTCACCTGTTACATACCTACAACCCGGTATCCTTGGTGTTCCTTCCTGAGTTTGTTACCCTTGCCCGGTAACACCTCATTTTGCTTGCTACTTCCCCAGTGGAGTTTTCTTTTGCTTCTCCTCAGGAGTCAGCTTGTGTCTCTCCAATGGATTTATTTTCCTTTGGAAATCTGTTCCCCAGTATGAGTCCTTCACTCCCCAGTGAGTTCTCCTGTCTGTTTTCTGTTCTTCTAATCAGAGTCGTGTCTTGTTCACGTTATGACAGTTTTGTTTTTCCCCAGTTTAGAGTCGTGTCTTGTTCACACATTTCTTTTTCTTTTATTATCCCCAATTAGAGTCTTGTCAGAGTCTCTGTTCCTGGTGAGTGTACTACTCCGATGGATCGTCTTTTCTTCTGTGTGAATCATATTCCCCACAGAGTTTGTGTCTTTTGCATGCATACATTTGCATCATGAGGTCTCTTAGGGACCAAAATTTGTCTCATTACTGTTATTTAAGCCCATTCTACCGCGTCGAGATGAAGATTTCTAAACTTCACTTCTCCGGCTAGAATGACCTTAAATAGGGGCATCTGTAAGACCCCAATTTTGGGCCCTAAGATCCCTCATGGCCCATATCATATCACATCATGGCCTCAAGGATCATTGCATGCCCTAGTTCCCCTCCTAGTGGGTGGATTGCTTTGTGAGTGTTGTTTCTTGATCACCAAGCATACTTTGCATTTGTATGTTCTTGCTTTTCATATGTTTATCATTCCAAAAGTACAAAATATTGTCAGTCTAACCTTGTTGCTTGCAGTTGAAGCAATCATCAGCAATTAGGTCAAAGACAGTCAACAGTCAGTCAAAGCAATGGATGGTGGCCATTCTTGCAGAATTTGGGCACCATGATCAATAATCAAGAGTTCATACATTTTGGGACATCATTTGAAGTCAAGTTCTCAAGGAATTAGGGTTTGGAATTCATCAGAAGAGGTCCAGTCATCCAAAACCCTAGAAAAGTCAAACTTGGTCAACTGTGGATTTAATCAGAGATTTTATGGATAGAATTGATTTGAAGGAGCTCATTCATGCTTATATAAGTCTCATCTATCATGTCAAACCTCATCATGGAAGAAAATCAAGTCAAACAGAAAATTTCCAGAAATAGAAAGTGGACTTGTAATTTCAACTGCCAAAAATGGAAACTTCTTGATCCTCAACTTACATCATGATACAAGCTTCAAATGAATTTTTTCCCAACATGAAAGTTGAATATCTTGTTCTCCCATTTTCAAAAAGTCCAAGAACTCCCAAATCCCATGTGTGGTTGTCAAGATATGATCAAATCATTTTCACAAATTTTTGAACTTCAAAAGGCCATATCTCTCAAACCATAAGGCCAAATTTGGTGGGGTTTTTTCCTACAAACCACATTTTTCCTCCTCTTTCCAAAAATATAAATTTCATCCTCCAAAACCCTACCATTAAAAATGGCATTTTTGACCTATTTCATTTAAAAATCAAGTTTGACCAACCATTGACTTTTTGATTCTTTGACTTTTTCTCACTTTGGCCAATTGGGATTTGCTTCATATGGTATTTGCAATTTGCTCCAAGCCTAAAATCATGCTCATGCCATCATCATACCATCATTTTGGACCAAGGTGCATAACTTGAAATTTTGGCAAATGGATTCATAAGTGAAAGCAAAGGCTAGCAATTCATTAAGCAACATAAAACAGCATTTGTATAAGTCATTGGCAGCCTGTCCAAAGGCCCATTCGTGTACAGCATGCACCCTCCATTTCCATATGTGTAAATTGGTAGTTTTTGCAAAAGGCTTCATAAGGGAAAGCAATGTGTAGCATTTCATGTACAGACCTAAAACAGCAGAAACAAAGGTCTGATTACAGCCTGTTTAAAGCCCAAATCCGTGCAGATTTCACACCCTCCATTTCCATATTTTCCAATTTAGCAAAATGCAAGATGGTTCATTTTAAGTTAACCAAGTTTAACACTTAATTAAGCCATGCTAACAGACCATATATAAAGTATTTTCTGTCATCTAAACCTAAAGGATCGCAGCAGCCACAACAGAAAATACTCTCACTCTCCTTCTTGCATCTTCCACGATTTGAATTTTTCTGCTCAAGGCTTCAAAGACCACGAGCCATTTTTGTTTCCTTCATCACTTGGATAACCTGGTGAAGCTCTTTGGGCCATCAAACCTCAACTGGAAGTTCATTCTCACTCTGTTTTCTTCATGCTACCAACAATGGCAGAAATTGATTCAAACTAGCTCGTGCCTTCTGGAGTTAAAATAGCTTCATCATCCATCATTTCAAGACTAAAAGAACATCTGTTTTGAGCCAAAGTAGCCTAACATCACTGCATCTTGAATTTCTTCAAAACCAAGTAAATTTTCGAATCCCTTCTTTCTCCATGCCATGATATGTTTTAAGTAGATCTTTGTCTGCTGGTTTCAATGCAACTTGTTTCATTTAAAATGGTGGTGTTATGATGGAGAAATCTGAGTTTACATGTTTATGTTCAAACTTGTTTTGGTTGATTTCTCTTTGGTGTGTTCAAATTAATGATAATAGATGCTATATCATGCATATGCTTGTTGTGATGAGTCGATTGCCATGTTCATTTTCTGTTTCTGGGTGAATCGATTTTCCATGTTTGAATGATGATGATGAATGCTGCTGCTGTTGAAACCCTGGTATTTTTTCCAGAAATCATGTTTTTATGTATGCATGAGGATTGGCTGTTGTTGTTGCTCATGTTGCATGATGTATTTCAATGCCATGCTGTTGTGATTGCTTGGTCGAAACTTGGTTTGTTTGATGTTGATTACATGAAGCCATACTGCATAAACCCTAGGGTTTTTCTTTAAACCCAGAAATTTGAAGCTCCATTGGCCGAGCTACTGTTCCATTGGCAACAGCCAATGAGAACATTTCGTTCTCTCCCCCAAAACGCGTCGTTTTGATAAATGAAGCGCGGAATTACACAATTGCCATGCGCTGACCACTTTGACTCATTCCTCCATGTTATTTGCTCATGCTTGCTTCAATTTGATCACTCCACTTCCAAAATTCATTTCTCTTTCATCTTTCATCCAAAAATCATGAAAATTTTTCCATCATCTTCACATGGATGTCTAGTATTTGATTATGATTTTTAATTAATTTTTCATTGGCTGGATTTTAATTGGTAATTAGTTTCTTAACATGTATGCCCAATTGATACCTTGTGCCAAAACCTTTGTGAAATACTCATGATGTATCCAATGCCCCTGAAATTTTTTGTGGTGAAACTAGACTCATTTACCTTTGTTTCCATATAGAGTTTATGCATTTCTCATATGTGGTTTGTGAGTTACAAATTTTTGAAGTGAGGTATTGCATTTGGTGCTACATGAATGATATGCATTTTCCCAAATTTTGTTCACATGCTTCCTTACATCCAAATGACTCCAAATTTTGCATGAATGATCTCTTACATGTCTAGTTTGTGTATGAATTTTCTGGGATTTAATCATGCTGTTTTCCATTTGATTGTGAATTTTCTTCCCTGCCTAGTCAAATGTTGACTTTGTGTGATACATGTTGCCGAATCCTTTGTGAAATTCTCATACCATATTGTATGATCATGAAATTTCATATGTGATAACTAGACATATTAAGCTTTGCATTGGTGTTAATCTCATTCATTTCTCATCTGTTTTCAATTTGATATGATTTTTTGAAGTTGACCCATGTTTGTTGACCTTCATTGTGCATACTTGAAATTATGTTGACTTCTTGATTTTAATTGACTGCCTTCCTCTCATCCAAATGCCATGAAATTTGACATGCTTGCCATGCTAGATGTTAGGATTGAGTGTGATTTATTTGATGATTTTTGAAATTGTTTAAGTTGACTTTTGATGCAAGTCATTCTGTTGACTTCTTTGAGCTTGCATTTGCCTTACTTTGACTTCAAATGTTCATGAAATGATAATGATGCATGGTTTGATTGTGAATCCAATTGAGATAGCTTCTTGAATGTTTGACTTTGACTTTGGTTGACTTTTCTTTGCTATTTTGACTTTTTCTTTCATCTTTGACCCTAGGCTAGTCCTAGTGGTCTTTTGAGCTTACAATTGAGTTCTTGTTTCAGGTTAAACACCAATGCCTCAAAGATCATTCAAACTTGTTTGAACTTGATTGTTTACCATATGCTAACCTTTGTTTTGTAGGTTTGACTCATGTGTTTGAGTCTTGTGCCTTGCACAGTTGATCATCTGTTTTGATTGTGAATCCCATTCCTTTGCTTTTAACTGTTTAATTGCATACTGATAAGTTTGACTTTTTCAGGTACACTTTAGTTGCTTTAGTTGCTTGCTTTGCTATTTAGCATTTGCTTTGAGGTATAATTACTTCTTCTTCATGTAGTCTGGAGACCCGGTCTGTTATTTGACCGGGCAAACTGTCTGAAGTCCTCCTTAAGAGGCAATGCCTGTGTGTGTTTAAAATTGTCCCAAGCAGGAAAAGTCCTTCAAGTAAGGCAATTGGTGGAAGGTAGGGATAAGTAGCCTATCCACCACTATTCAGTGAGTCATCTCATTGCTCCCATTACATGGTTGAAGCATTGAGATAAAAAACCCAAGATCTAATAGAGTCTAATGTGGAAAGAGCTCCATCTTTCTGAGCTCCCACACTTTCTTTGATGCTCTCCCTGATTAGGGATAGAAGCAATGAGGCACACCCCTCATCTCCTTTTCATCTTCTTCACCTTAGCCTCTCAATGGCAAGGTTAAGAGCGACACTTACCTATTACAGTGGACTTTCATAGTCAAACCCTCTTGTGTGAGCCCCCTTTGTTTGGCTATAGAGTGTGCTGTTTTGATATTCATTGATTGACTGATTGCTTCATATGCACTTGCTTGCTTGTATGTTATGCATTTATCATCATCAATTGTCATTAATGCATGATCATCTCATTTGTCTTTGTCATGCTATCATTGTTGTTTACCCATTGAGGACAATTGTAAGACCATCTCTTGGCCATTGCTCCTATGATATGGAAGTGAGTATAAGACCATCACCTTGGCCACTCATCTTATCTTTGCCTGATGCATTTATTTGATTGTATGTGAGGAAGCAACTGTAAGTCCCTGCAAGTTGGCATTTGCATTCCTGTGATCATTTGTTACTTTGTTCGATCGTATGTGAGGAAGCAACTGTAAGTCCCTGCAAGTTGGCATTTGTTTTCCTAGGACCATACTGTGGAAGTTAGAGTAAGCCCAGACAGATTGGCATCTGACATCCATGTTTCGCTTCTGTTTGTTTATGTGAGGTTGCAATTATAAGTCCCAGCAAGTTGGCATTTGCATTCCTGTGATCATATTGTTGCTTTTGTTCTTGTATGTGAGGATCCACTGTAAGTCCCTGCAATGTGGCATTGGATTTCCTATGAGCATACTGTGGAGTTAACCTAAGTCCAGACAGATTGGCAGCTAACTTCCATTTCTCATCTTTGTTTTTCTTTTGAGGAGATCAATGTAAGTCCATTGAGTGGCTTCTGATATCCTGTTCTGTTTTAGGAGACTGGTGTAAATCCATCTATTGGTATCCGGTATCCGCTTTTATTTCTTTGTCTGTGGAGATTAGTGTAAGTCCATAGAGTGGCCTCTGGTATCCCGTTTTGTTTTAGGAGATTGGTACAAGCCCAGTGATTGGCATCCGATATCCGCCTTTGTTGACTTGCTTGTTTATTTATTATTATCCATTGCTATTCCAAAGGACACGCTTGAATCATCCGCTATATGATTTCAAGAAGTGAACCTTCTAAGAAGTTTTACGATCCATATTCATCCATTCATCCTCATTATGTCCTAAACCTTTTCACACTTTATCTTTCAAGCTTGACATAAGTGTTGTGCAAACATCTTCATGTTTTCTAACTAAAAACCTGGACTCAAGTCCTTGACTTTTTTCAAACTCCATTTCATAACACTTCTTTTGAATCAATCTTAATCATACTTTGACTCCATTTTCATAATCACAATCAATTAACTTCACTCACTCACTTGTTTTGGCTTTGTCCATTAATCTTTTCATGCATTAGCCATAGGTTTCAATTATCATTGTGGTTGATGTAAACCTTGCCTATCCTTAGTGAGTCGACAGTAAGACTTCCGTACTGAAAACAGGGTTAACCCCTCTAGTGCGTCGAAGCTATCCTCACATGGTGGATGTTGTTTTTGGTCGAGTGTTCTCCCATTGATAATGAAAAGCCTCAGTGCTTGTGTTTAAAACTGAATCCACCAACTTTTGGAAATCTTTTAGCCGAACTACGGCGTTTTGATCCTTACCTTTGATGGAAGGTACGTAGGCAGCGGGTTTATCCGTTCAAACCCAATAAAAAATGTATATTCTTTTCTCATCATCCCAATCATGTTTGCACAATCTTTATGTCATAACAAATAACAATCTTTATACAACAAGTGTGAAAAGGGCTCCCTAGGAGTACCTAGGACGTGATGGGTGCCTAACACCTTCCCATTGCGTAATTTACCCCTTACCCAGACTCTCTGATCTTTTTATTAGTTTTCTACGTGTAAAACTTCTTAGGCTTTTGTTCGCTTTTTAGCCAATCCTTTGGATAAATAAAAGTGCGGTGGCGACTCGAAATTTCAATGTATCTCATAGCTTATGATTTAATCGATAGATCATATAGCGACGAATACACCGCTACAATAACCGCAATAACAGACTTTATGATTTAGATGAACACCCAATTGATCCACCTTCACCTCCTGAGACACCGCCTATCTATGAGTATTTCAATGACCCTATCCATGTTGATGAATCTGACCCTGAAACACCCCCAAACTACTATAACATAGATGAACCGGCACTTCCATCCTATGCTGATAACCTTGCCATGCTTCTTACCGTATGAATGATTTCCATGCTGACATCACAACTGTGAAAGAAGAGATAAAGATCATGCGCCTTGATATCTTGGGCCTAATGGATGTAGCCGCCGAGCAGTTTGATCATTTGAACCAGGCCGTAGCTGCATTGAGACAAAGTCGTGGCTGACTTCACTGACCACTGATCTCTCCTACTCACACTAAGCAATGAGGACACTGCTATGTTTTGTGTGGGGAGGGAGCATATTTTATTGTTTTTATTGCTCCTTTTTTTGTCGTTATTATTTATTATATTACATTTAATTTCAATCGTTTAATCTAATAACATTGCTATTTATTTATTTATTTATGCTTCAATTTAGCCATGCTTCTATATTTATTTATTTATGCTTTTAAATTCAATTGCTAAGCCATTATATCATACTGTATTAAACTGTTGCATTAATGAGAAAATTCTGCAAATAAGCGTGTGACGACCGTCACATATAGTGTGACGCCCTTCTCACAGACGTGACGACCGTCACGGATCTGCCACGCTCGTCACGCATGAAGATGACCGTTACGCTTAGCTGACAGTTATAGACGACCGTTACATGCCTGTTGCGCGTGACGACTGTCACACCCCTGTGACGACCGTCACGAAATCTAGAAAGCACGCCTATAAATACATGCACTCTTCCTTCTTCTTCCTCATCAATCATCCTACTCACATCACTCTTCTCCCTATTATTTAATTCTTTACCTTTTTTCAAGCGAGAAGCGTGTAAATCACGATATCCATCCTTCCCACTACCACCTACAATTTCCAAAACCTCACCAATGGCCCGTCAAGAGAGAGCAGCTCCCAACCTCTCCACCGTCGTATTCCGAAATGGAGAAGCCGGCGAACGCCAAAGAGACAACTACCTCAAATTTTATCAACGCTCAGTCCAAGCAACGAGGTATGTTGATAGCGAATGTCTGACGGAGCTGGGACTTCTGGAAGGCGTGGGTTGGATGCTGACAAACTCCGATTTGACACAGCTTTGCACCACAGCGCAACCGACTTACGAAGCGATGACCCTGAAACTCCTGAGTTCCTTCTCCTGCATTACCCCACCTGGCGCAACTCAGTTTCTCACCGGAGTCGCCACATTCAGAATGTTCGGCACCGAGTATTCTCTAAACCAAACTCAGATAGCACAAATGCTTGGTTTCTGACATGGAGAAGGAGTTCACTGCTGTATCCCTGACGGATGGTCAGAGATAGAATTTGGAGTATGGCACAGCCTGACAAACATGAACGCCACAAGCTGGGATACGCTCAACGCAACTTACATTCACAACCCGGCTATTAGATATTTCCACCGAGTCCTGGGCCACACGGTTTTCGGAAGAGTCAACAATTACAAGGTAAACTCCAAGGAACTCTTCCTTCTTCACTGTGTGTTCACCCCGGTCGCGTTCAATGTCACTCCTTTCCTACTAGCCAACATTCAGGCTGCTTGCATGAGAGGCATCCATGAATTTTATTTTGGGGGAATCATCACCTCCATAGCACTAGGCCTGAATCTAGGAGATAGGCTTGCCAACTTGCCAGCAGAGTTCCTCGACATCGACTACTGCCGTGCTTCGCACTTGATCAAGGCCAGAGACGACAGGAAGTATCATCCTGTGGTTAGAAACAAAATAGTCTGAAGCATCATCATGCCCAACAGGAACCGAACAGATCCGCAGAATATGGCGAATTGGATTTTTGATCTGGATGCCCCTGAGGCAAATGAAGGAGATCCTGATAATGGAGCAGATGAAGTCGAGGAGGAACTCGACCGAGGCATCCCACAACCACCCCCTGAGTACGTTGCGGAGATATCTTCCCGAGGACAACGAAGAAACGCGCGAAGACCCTCCACCATGGAAAACATCTACGCTGAGATGTTGCGACACAACCAGAGGATAGAAGAACGCCAGACGGAAATGATGCAAGCAATCTAGCAGATACAGCGAGATCAACACGACTATGCAAACTGGCACGACCAAGGGATGACGGAGCTTTCAGACCAGATGAGTGCCCTGACTTATCGCGTAGATGCCATCCAGGAGTACACTCAACATGTAGGATTGGACCCTACCCAGCGAGGAAGAGGTGAGCGTGGACGAGCAAGAGCCAGAGCCCGCAGAGGCCAATAGCGTGACAACGAGTAGAGATCTTCTTGATTCTTTTCTTTTTCTTTATATTGTCGCATTGAAGACAATGCTTTGTTGAAATGTGGGAGGAAATCCCTATCTTTCCTTTACTTGTTTCTATTTTTAGCCAATATAATTTTTTTTGTCTATCCTTATTAAATCATTACCATCATTCAATCATTCATACATAATTTGGCATAACAAAATTTTTTCCTTAAGATTTAATGCATACCCTACGAGTATATAGGTTGTCTTACAGAGGTTCTGTTAGGAAACTGAGAAAAATCTAACAAGATTGATACCGTCCCGACACCTTACATCCCTCACTTCTGTGAGATCAGTTTGAATACCCATTATACCGATACCTTAAGTCTCCGTTCTAAATTAACCCCTAGTAGTTTATACTAGCAGTCAGCACTGTCTCAAGCACAAACCACGTGAAGAGCCGATGAATATAAGTGTTTGATGCCTAAGAATTAAAGAAAATCCTTCATACCTTTTGCTATCATGAAATTGATAAAAGAACCATACAAACGGTTGCAAGATATACAAAAGGAAGGAACAGAAATACCCGGCTGGTTGGTTCAGAGGTACCTGGTACTGGACTCGGTAGGGCGAACTACGGTTCGATCCCCCACAACCTTCAAAAATGGGATATATAAAGGGGTACCACACTAGTGTACCAGACCCCATGCTAAGAAAAGGATCAAAGTCACTAACCGGTTACTTCACTAAGTGCGTGCGAAGGCAAAAGGCTTAATGTGATTGCGCTAGAATGAAACCGGGTGAAATAGAAATGAGGGTCACTAGGTTGAGCTATAATATCATGATTCGAACTGGCTTGTACAAAGGAGAGGTCTACGTTAATGCATTTTGCTTGTGTCGTCACTGTATCTTTAGTGTTTCACTTGAGTATCTGTCATCTTAACAAAGTACCCAACAACCACATACGAATTAGAAATGTATTCGAGTTTAACTATGGTTTCAAAATTTCATTTACTTGAGGACAAGCAAAGATTCAAGTTTAGGGGAGTTTGATAACGCGAAAATACATCATATATTTGCCTTGATTTACACTCAAAGATCATACCACTTTAGTTAATATTCTGATTATTCTGCAAATATTCGAGTTATTTTTGCAGGTATTTCAATCTCCATGCATAAATGAGCAAAATGTAGAAAAGGAAGAAAAAGAAGAAGAAACATGAGAAAGCAGGAAAACCAGAAATGCAGAAAATGTTGATGTGACGACCGTCACAAGGAGCATGACGACCGTCATGCCCAGCCTGTGACGAACGTCACAGGCCCATGACGAGCGTCACACGGCCAAAATATGCGCTTGAAGCAGTCAGCAAAAGGATTCAAAATGTGCCTAAATTTTCTCCAACAAAACGATTTCCCCGTGGATTCCTCACTCAACCAGTCACCCTTAATTATCTCAACTGCCAAAGACCTATGAGGGATATAAAAAGGACGAAGGTTGGAAAAAATGGGACATCTACATTCTCTCTGCAATTTTACTTTTTCTACAACATTCTAGCTTTTGAGTATTATTTTCCTTCAGCAACTTTGTTTTCATTACAGTAATTCAGTCACCATTCCGTTTAGAATTCTCGTTTTTCCCTTTCCTTTCCGTTTTTTCAGTTAGCCAAAGTAGTAGTTTCCTACACTGGGGAACTACTACACTTTATTTAATTTAGTAAGCAATTGTATCGAAGAAGCAGAATCCTACCGACCTGTGGAGGACTACTCAAGTACTCCAAGATTCGCCATACTTTGTTAATTCAATTGCGAGGTTTTTATTCAAATTATTATTATTATTACCCTGTTATTATTATAATTATGTTTGCTGCACTGTTAATCGGTTTATGCTCGTCTGTGTTTGCGCTATTTAATATGTCCGACTAAACTACCGGTATCGGTATGTAACGACTTAATTGGATGGGATTTAATAATAACCGGTGAAAACTCCTTTTCTCAAACAATCTTTTCGGCTGAGGTTTTTAATTTGAATTTAATTAACTTTGTCACAAAAGTGATAAGCTATTTAATACGATTTTTCCACGAGAGTGGGAAATTAACTAAGGTGAGAACCAACAATCGCGAGAGCGTGAGGCTCGAGCTGGATAGTAAAAACTAGGCATTGATTTTAAAAACAGCAAGAGCACTTTAAAAGCAATTAGACTTTATTTATTTTCAAAAAGTATTTTTAACTTCAAATGGGACAGCGAGAGCGTACATTCTAACTTAAAGCTATAGGCCAAATCAACAACCACAGGAGTGTGAGATAAAGTCTTTTAAATAAGTATTTTCTACTGAAAGATATTTGGTATTTGAAATATACACCGGTGACTTATCGAATCCCTGAAGATTAATGCGTTGCATACTGATTCCTCTTATTAATTCTTTCTTAAAACAAAAATTCTATTAGATTTAATTTCCTGCACCCAAACTTCTATAAATCATTCCCTTAGCTAAACATAGTGACGTTAGTAGCACTAGTTTGACCATCGGTCCCTGTGGGTTCGATATCTTTTAAAACTAAAACGACTGGACTGTGCACTTGCAGTCAAGTACCCGATAGACTATATTTTATATATAGTCACGACACGTATCAGGATAGCAAAGGTGACTGAAGAAATTTGGAATACAAGTAAAGTATTCTAAGGAAAAAATAAAAACAAATGTGGCTTAGGGACTGGGATCATAATTCCATATTCTTCTATAATTCTCTTAAGGACAGGTACAAGAGGATCAATATTAATGTTATAGACTCGTCAAGCGATATATTCGAAGGCGTGAACAAAGTGAAGATGGTAGTCATGGGCCACTTCGAAAGTTTTTTTTAAAGAAGAGAGAAACATTATATGAATGCCAAATGGATTTGTCTTTAGATGTGGATGAAGATGTGCATTTTCAACAGCTCAATGTTTGTCTTAGTCAATGGAAGCACACCAAAAGATTTTAGGGTGGGAAGGGGTTTGAGGCAAGAAGACCATTTATCCCTATTCTTGTTTGTTATGGCGATAGAGGGGCTGAGTGGTTTGATGAACAATGTTGTTGAAATAGGGGAGTTTATAAGTTTTAACATTAATGAGGAAGTTTTGGTTGATATTGTTCAATTTGCAGACGATACAATTATTATAGGAGACGGGAGAGCGGAAAACTTGTGGGGTATGAAAGCAATTTTAAGAGGTTTCAAAATGGTGTATGGATTACAGGTGAATTACTTCAAGAGAAAGATTTATGGGATTAACTTGAGTGAGAGGAGTATGAATATACCAGTCTCTTTTTGTCTTGTTGCAAAGACCACATCCCTTTCAAATTTTTAGGTGTGAAAGTTGGAGATAGTCTAAGAAGATTGCATATGTGGAAGGACGTCATCAACACTGTTACAAATATATTGGCAGCTTAGAAAGTCATATTTTTATCATTGGGAAGGAAGGTTGTGTTGATTAACGCAGTGCTGAATTCAATTCCTATTTGTTTTTATCTTTTTATAAAGCTCTGGTCAAGGTTCTAAAGGAAATCAGAAGGATTCAAACCAACTTTTTGTGGGGTGGCTCTGATGTCAGAAGAACAATCCATTGGGTTAATTGAGAGTCAGTGTGTAAACCCAAAGAATAGGGGGTCTCGGTATAAAAAACCTTGAGATTTTCAAAAGGGTCTTGTTACTTAAATGGAAGTGGAGGATTTTGAAGGAAAATGATACTTTGTGGAGGGGGATATTGAGACATATGTACCATAATCCGGAGCTGAAGATGTTTATCGAAGATGGAAGAATGGTTAATAGGGGAGACTCAATATGGTGGAAGGATCTTTTAAGAGTGAAAATTAAGAATGGGGAAAACCATAATACTTTTACTAATAATATTTTATATAGGTTGAAGAATGACAATGGAATCTCTTATTGGAATTATTGGAATCTTTTGGCCAACGCAAAACCCATCATGGTTGTTCTACAATATGAAATTACTTCTTATAACAGTGCTATTTAATTTTGTTTATGTGTTTTGTATTATGTATTTTTATCTTTTAGGGATTAAGGGTGCAGTCTTGGTGTTTGACAAAATGTCTCAAAAGAGTTTTGTGTCCTTTAACATATTTATGTGTTTCTATTGGCGTTTCATAATGATTGAGGAAACTTATGAGTCTAACATCCATTCCAACACTATCTGTAGTCATATTTTATTTTGTGAACACTCAAGAAGATTAGACAATATTGAGACTAAAGATAGTCGAAATGTACATACACAAGTCAAAGAAATCATTCATAATTGAATTTGGAAAAAAAGACCGTGAATTCTCACTCGTACATTGCCATTGACGGTATTTGCAAGAGAGATGATTGTTGGATGAAATATTATCTCTTATGATTATATAGTGTTTTCTTTTAAAACTACTTTTAGACTATGTATGAAATATGTTCCATTTCAATTGCTTCATGTTAGCTGCAATTCTTACTATTCTTACTGATTTGTCTTTTAATGAAGTCGGGGTTTCCCTAAAAAAACCTAAATAGATTTTCTTTATTTTTCTTTACACAGTATATTTTTTTCCTTTACATGTTCTTTATAATATATGACATGACTCATCAGAGAAAAATTCAGTAAGTTAATATATGACTCATCAAATCCTCTTCAATATGGTAAAGTTGAATGTCTGATACGTCTATACTTTTGAAAACAGTAACACAATTCACAGTTTACCATGTGAACATACTTTGCATGAAATTTGTATGTCAGATTATATGAGAGGAATATATGATGATAGATACGCTGTGTAGAGGTTAATATTAGGGATGTGTAGAATAATATATATATATATATATATATATATATATATATATATATATATATATATATATATATATATATATATATATATATATATATATATATATATATATATATATATAAATGTGGGATACTTTAATTAAATTTTAGTAAAGAAAAAAATTAATTATTATAAATTAGTTATTTTTTCAATTAGTTTTGTGTATTGTCATAACAAACTCGACCAATTCAATCTAATCAATCTATTATTTTTCAGTTTGATTTTTATTTAAAAAACGTATACATTTCTTCTGAATCAATACATATTTTTTATTGATTTGGATTCTCTTTCAAAACCGACTCATTTGTGTTTGAATGTAATAATATTTTAAGGTAACGTAGCTTTTTGTTTAGACGAAAATAAAATAAATAAAATTTATAAAATGTTTTATTCACATTAAATATAAGAAATTTTAAATATTTTTATATTTATCATATATATTAGTGCTCAAATAGATACTCTTGTTTCATCCATTTTATTAATGAATACACGTTAAAAATAGAAACGGTTATTAATTTTGATTTTGTTATTTGTATAATAAACTTTTTAAAGGAGTGAAATTATTATTGTTATGTTAAATTTTTAAAGTGAGAGAAAGTTAGAAGGTTAAGTTGGTAATTTATAGAACTTATTAGCCTAATTTGTATTTTAATATTTATTAAAAGAAAATGAAAAGTATTTTTGTAGAAAAAAATGGCCAGTCAGAAACCTCTATCCTCTTTATATGTCAAATTAATACTTTGTAAAATTTTGTAAATTGATATTTAATTTATGAGATTAATTAGTATATAGTATCAGTGTAAAAGGTTTTATATTGATTATTTATTATCATCATCTTTTGTATTATTTTATAAATTTTTAAAATAAAAGTTAAATTTATTTTAATATCCAACGTCTAGGATTAATTGATGGTGTAAAATTCTTTTATACTATCAGTATATTTCAATTAAATTATTAATCATTTATCAAATTTTGTAAATTGACGCTTATATTATCAATATTTGTCAAATTTTGTAAATTGACACTTATATTTTTTGAAAATTGGAATTTAACTCAATTATTTTTTTCCAAAAAACTGCAAATTGATTTATATTTTTCCTTTGAATCAAAAATTAATTTTTATGATATAAATATTAAATTTAATCTAAAACTTTAAAATATTATATAACTGACCCAAAAAGTTAACAATAATTTTTACTACTGTTCTGTTCAAATTTAAAAAAAATGTAAAAATGAAAATTTTCAATTATCTAAATTTCTAAATTCTTGAAAAGAATGTAATTTTCTAATTCAAACACAAAATTAAAAAATTTCCCAATGATCTATCCTTTTAAACTCACATTTCACATCCTTCCAAGTTTCAATTAAATAACAATGTTTAAATTTTGATCAAAAGAAGAAAAAAAAACATTAACTGAATGAATATGTCAAATGTGAGAGTGTGTCACTGAAACATGTTTTCTCATATCTTACAAACCAACTTGTCTACAAACTACATCGCCACCAAAACCTCCCAAGTTCTACATGCACAACACGTGTCACTCTATGTTCTCTTCTCTTCACACACTCTTCATAAACCACCTTCATCACCGCTTCAAATCACAAACCGTAATAATGCTATCATCACATACGGTTACTATCATGGCAAAAGCCATAACCACCTTTTTGTTCTTCCTCCTTGTTGGAGGAGTAACCATGACAATGTCTGAACATGAAGAAAGCAAATTATTCTTGTTGCAAAACTCCAAGAGTGTTGCCAAAACTGATGCAGGAGAAATGAGAGTGATGCAAAACAACGATGATAAGTTTTTGGATAGAAGCATGCAAATTGGTTTGATTAATATGGAACCAAAATCCTTGTTCATTCCTCAGTATCTTGACTCCAATTTGATCATTTTTGTCCGTAGAGGTATCATTAGATTCTAACCTTTTTCACTATGTTTTTTTTCTCTCTCTCTTTTGGGAAATTGAGAGTGAGGTTTTGAACTTTTCTGCAGGGGTAGCAAAGTTGGGATTCATATATGGAGATGAACTAGAGGAAAGGAGATTGAAGACAGGGGACATATATGTAATTCCAGCAGGTTCTGTATTCTATTTAGTGAACATAGGTGAAGGCCAGAGACTTCATGTCATTTGCAGCATTGACTCTTCTACAAGCTTTGGTGATAGTGATACTTTTCAGGTATATGTAAATATTCATCTCTATAGTTTCACTTTCACTTCTTAGAAGTCACATTATCTAAGTTCTTCTAACATTCTTCAACTTCATGCAGTCCTTTTATATTGGTGGAGGAGGAGATAATCCACAGTCTGTTCTTGCCGGATTCGGACCGGCTATTCTCGAAACTGCCTTTAATGTAAGCTATTGTTACAAATGAAATACAATATCAAGTGATCTAAATTGTGGTTGTAGTTAAGTCATTGCAATCTTTGTAGTACATGTCTGTTGTGTCTGATACATACATGTCTGTTGTTGTATACGTTGTTGTGTCTAATACGTGTTAGTGTCTTGAGTATGTCTGTTAGTGTCTTGAGTATGTCTGATACGTGTTAGTGTCTTAAGTATGTCTGATACGTGTTACGTGTTACGTTCTTATCACTTACAGGAATCAAGAGCAAAGATACAGAGAATCTTCAAGAAGAAGCAAGATGGACCAATTGTGTTTATTGATGATTCTCATTCTGAAAGCCAATGGACTAAATTCCTTGAACTGAAGAAACCAGAAAAAGTACAACACCTCAAGACATTGGTACAAAGCCAAGAAGAAGATGAAGAGGAGAAGCAAACAAGTTATTGGTCATGGAGGAAACTCATGAAAAGTGTACTAGGAAAAAAGAACAAGAACATAGAGAACAAAGACAGAGCTGATTCTCCTGACTCTTACAACCTCTATGGCAGAAAACCTGATTTCAGAAACACTTATGGTTGGAGCAGTGCATTGGATGGAGATGATTATCCTCCACTCAAAATACCTGACATTGGTGTTTTTCATGTTAATCTAACTGCGGTATGCAAACAAACAAGCCCTTAGATGTTTATATATTACTTGTTAAAACCAAAACCAAACCATGTTCTTATTGTTTTGTTTCTTTGTATGATAGGGATCCATGATGGCACCTCATGTGAATCCAAGGGCAACAGAGTATACAATAGTATTGAAAGGATATGGAAAAGTTCAGATACTATTTCCAAATGGAAGCAATGCAATGGAAACAGAAATCAAAGTAGGAGACATATTCTATATACCAAGATACTTTCCTTTCTGTCAAATAGCATCAAGAAATGGACCCTTGGAGTTCTTTGGATTCACAACCTCATCAAAGAAGAACAATCCACAGTTTCTAGCAGGTGCTGCTTCAATTCTGAAGACCATTTTAGGACCTGAAGTTGCAGCTTCATTTGGTGTGAGTGAGGAGATTATGAGGGATGTTGTTGGTGCTCAACATGATGGTGTGATATTTTCTTCAACATGGGCTGCTCCTGGTGGTGGAGGGGAAAAGGAGGAGGATGATCTTGTTTTGGAAAAAGTTGAAACAAAGGGTGTTAAAGGGGTTGTTAAGGATGTTGTAATGGATGTTTTTGAATAGGTTGTTTAATTGTGGTGGAATAGTTATATAGAGTTGTTTGTACTTTGTTTTTTCTTTTAGTTTTAGTTTGGTTCATGCGTTTTATGGTATTTAGTTGTGAGCAAAATGTATTTTGCTTGTTCATGGAATTCTGTTGACAATTCTACCATGTGATTTGACCTAATTCACCTTAAATGTATTTTTTTTGTGTGTGTAAAATGCTTGATAGTGAAGATCACTATTTAGAAAAATATTTTTGATAATTAGATGAAACTACAATAGGAGTGCAAATAAAAGTGATATTGGTCATTGGAGCAAATTGATTTTGTATACCCAAAGACTTATTAATTCTCAAGCATTTTACAAAAAAAAAAAAAAAATACATTTAAGGTGAATTAGGTAAAATCACATTGTAGAATTGGTTAGGGGTTACCGTAAAACTTTTCTCAATCTATTCTTATTGGGTTAAGAGCATTGTGTTAGGGGTTACCGTAAAATTTTCTTCAACCTATTTTTGTTGGGTTAGGGATTACCATAAAGTTTTCCTCAATCTATTTTTGTTGGGTTAGGGGTTACCATAAAACTTTCCTTAACATATTTTTGTTCGATCCGCTTTCTTACCCGACCCGATTCACATACCTGTTTAGCCTCTTATGACGAATAACAATAACAGGTCGCATTCCCCATCACAGGCCTACACTAGATCCAACCATGACGAACAACCGCAACCTGAGTCGGGCGTCGACCACGAAAACGACGTATGAGAGTGTAGCACCTCAAATTTGCACCTATCATTGTACATACCATTTCATATTAGGTCATAGCATATCATAAACCATTGCATATCATTTGCATTGTCCTCAGTTGCCTCAAGAGCAAGCAAGCAAGAATTAGGTCAAACTGATCAGGAGATCAGTCAACCAATCAAGCAAGGTTGTTTCTCAAGGAATCAAAGCCCTAGGGTTTGTCCAGCAAGTTCACATGACTTGGAGGTCTATTTGAAGTGTTCAGGTCAAGGGTTGAAGGCTCAGAGGTCAGCAGAAGTGCACAGTCAAGTCCAAAACCCTAGACAGTCAACAATCAGTCAAAGCAGTGGATGGTGGCCATTCTTGTGGAATTTGGGCACCATGGTCAATAATCAAGAGTTCATATGTCTTGGGACATCATTTGAAGTCAAAGTCTCAAGGAATTAGGGTTTGGAATTCATCAGAAGTGCACAGTCAAGTCCAAAACCCTAGAAAGTCAAAGTTGGTCAACTGTGGTTGATTCTATGGTTTTGATGGATGGAAATGGTTTGAGAGAGCTTATTCATGTCTTAATAGGCCTCATATGTCATGGCAATCAACATCATGGAAGAATTTGGAGCCAATCAGAAAATTTCCAGAAATAGAAACTGGACCTGTAATTTCAACTGCCAAAAATAGAAACTTCTTGATCCTCAACTTGCATCATGATACAAGCTTCAAATGAATTTTTGCCCAACATGAAAGTTGAAGATCTTGTTCTCCCATTTTCAAAAAGTCCAAGAACTCTCAAATCCCATGTATGGTTGTCAGGATATGATCAAATCATTTTCACAAAATCTTGAACTTCAAAGGGGCATATCTCTCAAACCATAAGGCCAAATTTGGTGGGGTTTTTTCCTACAAACCACATTTTTCACCCTCTTTCCAAAAATATAAATTTCATGACCTAAAACCTTACCATTCAAAATGGCATTTTTTGACCTTTTTCATTAAAAATCAAAGTTTGACCCAAGGTTGACTTTTTGATTTATGGACTTTTTGCACAATTGGCCAATTGGGATTCACTCTATACCATATTTGTGACATGTTCCAATTCCAAAACCATGTTCATTTCATCATTACATCATCATTATGGACCAAATTGCAAGATGGACAAATGGTGCAAATAGCTTCACAAATGCAAGGCAAGCTAGCAGGTCATGTGCAAATCATAAAACAGCAAATTGGGCAGTCATTCTGCAGCTGGCCAAGGCCCAAATCGTGCAAGGCATACCCTCCTTTTCACTTGTGCACACAATTGGCAAATATGCAATTGATGCATTTTAAAACCAAGCAAGTTAACCACTCATAAGGAGGTTACAAAACAGTAACTGGAATGGTCTTTGGCAGCCTGTTGGCAAGCCCATTCGACCAGCATTACACCTCCCATACTCACTTATGCAAAGATTAGCAAATTTGCATTTGGTGCTCAAAAGACAAAACCAGCTTAGCACTTGGATTAGTAAGGCTAAACAGATAATATAAGGCTATTTTCTGTCACAAACAAACCCTAAGAAGCAGCCTCCCTCGACCAAAAAAAGACTCTCCTCCTCATTCTTGCATTTGAGCATTTGAACATTTTCTGACCAATCCTTCAAGGAATCACGAGCTGGCTTGGGTGTTTCATCAACTGAACAACATTGTGTGTCTATTTGAATCACCGTTTCACATCTGTAAAGCTTCATCTCCCTGCTGCTACTTCAATACCCGACAATGGCCAAATTCGATTGGAGCATGTTCAAGGGTTGCTGAGCTCAAAGTCTCCACCAATCATCATTTAGAGGCATGCTGTGCGTCTGTTTCAAGCATCCAAGAGCAAAAACATTTGAATCAACCCTGCCCTGCAGATTTGGTCAGTTTTACGAATCTTTTGTTTCTTAAAATAAAGCCATGCTTATGATAATTTACTTCATGCTGATTCTAATAAACCAAAGTTTGCTTGAAATGGTTGTGTATTTTTAGAGATATGCTGATCTGAAATTTAATGTTCATGTTGTTTCTTGCTCGAATCCTGTTTGTTTATGTACTTTGATGAAAATGAATAAGGGATTATGTATGTACGATACATGAGGATCACGTTGCCATGCTCATTTCTCGTTTCTGGACATTTTGCTTTTTCGTGATTGAATGTGGATGATGATGATATGCTGTTCATGTTAGACATACCCTGCCCAGAATCTGCTCGATTAATTGTTTGTTTGGTTGATGTTATTTGATGTTAACAATGCCATGCTGTTGTGTGATTGGTTTGGTTTGATGTTTGTTTGAGGATTGAACATGTTTATACGATGCCTGGCTGTTAGAAATCTTAGGGTTAGTGCTTGAAAACTCAGAAAAATCGAAGCTCATTGGCTGTTTGTTGCTTTGCTACTGTTTCATTGGAGGCGGGCCAATCAGGACATTTCCTGGGGCGCCCTGAAACGATGTCGTTTCAATTAGTGGCATGCAGAATTACAATTTTGCCACGCTGTTGACCAAATGTTGACCTATGCCATGCCATGTTGTTTCATGTTTCATTCATTATTCATCCAACTTTACAAATCCATTTCTCTTTCAATTTTTATCCAAAAATCATGAGGTTTTTTCCACAATGTTCATGATTGAGTCTAGTTTTTAATTGTGATTTTTAATGAATTTTTCAGTGGTTGGATTTTTTATGGTAATTATTTTCCCAACATGTGTGCATAAATGATACATCTTACCATTTCAATTGTGAAATACTCTTGACATATCCATTGCCTTTGAAATTTTTTGTGATAAAACTAGACATGTTCACCTTCATTTTGGTATAGAGTTTGTAGATTTCCCATTTGTGGTTTGCTGGTTATGATTTTTTGAAGTCATGTGTTACATTTGTTGCTATACCATGATCATGCATTTTCCCTAATTTTGTTCATATGCTCCTTGCATCCAATTGACCCCATTTTTTGCATGAATGATCCTTCATATGTCTAATTCATGTATGATTTTTCTTGGAATTTATTGTGCAATTTTCCATTTGATTGTGATTTTTCTTCCCTGCCTAGTCCATGGTTGACTTTTTGTGCTACATGTTGCCAAATCTTTTGGGAAATTCTCATAACATATTGTATGATCATGAAATTTCATATGTGATAATTAGACATCTCAAGCTTAGCATTGGTGTTAATCTCATTCATTTCTCATCTGTTTTCAATTTGATATGATTTTTTGAAGTTGACCCATGCTTGTTGACTTTCATTGTGCTTACTTGAATTTGGTTTGGCTTCATGATTTTAATTGACTGCCTTCCCCTCATCCAAATGCTATGAAATTTTACATGTCTACCATGTTAGATGTTAGGATTGAATGTGATTTATTTGTTGATTTTTGAAAATGTTTGGGTTGACTTTTGATGCAAGTCATTCTGTTGACTTCTTTGAGCTTTCCTTTGCCTTACTTTGACTTCAAATGTTCATGAATTGATCATAATGCATGATTTGAATGTGGGCCCAATTGTGATTGCTTTCTAATTGGTTGACTTTGATTTTGGGTTGACTTTTCCTTGCTGCCTTGACTTTTCCTTTCATGCTTGACCCTAGGCTAGCCCTAGTGGTCCTTTGGACTTATGTTGAGTTCATCTGTTTCAGGTTGAGCATAGTGCTTCCAAGATCATACCAATATGATTGATTTTTGTTTGTCTATATTGTGCTAACCTTTTGTTTTGTAGGCTTGACCCATGTGCCTGAGTCTTATGCTTTGCTCAGTTGATCCCCTGTGTTGACTGTTTGCCATTTCTTTTTGATTTAAACTTTTGAACTGTTTGCTGATTGTTTTGACTTTTTCAGGTACTTTAGTTGCTTAAGTTCTCTGAACTTGCTTGCTTTGCTATTTAGCATTTGCTTTGAGGTATAAACATTTCTTCTTCATGTAGTCTGGAGTCCCGGTTTGTTATTTTGGCCGGGCAAACTGTCTGAAGTCCTCCTTAAGAGGCAATGCCTGTGTATGTTTACTTTGTCCCTGTACAGAGTCAAAGACCTCCTAAGTGAAGAGGCAATTGGTGGAAGGTAGGGATATGCAATCTATCCCCCACTATTCAGTGTGTCTTCTGTCTTGCTCACACCACTGTGTTGATGCACTTCAGATAAAAACCCAAGATCTTGTGCAATTGCACAGTTGAGTCAGTTTAAATGTGTAGAAGGGTTCCCGCTTTCTGAACCCACACATTCTTGTCAAATGCTCTCCCTGGCCAGGGATAAGAGCAATGAGGCACACCCCTCATCTCCTTTCATCTGCTTCACCTTAGCCTCTCAATGGCAAGGTTAAGAGCACACTCACCCCATTCCAGTTGGCCCTAGTGCCTAACCTTTGATGTTTGAGCCCCCTTGTTGGTGTGTTTATTTTATGCTGTATGTGTTTGTGATTGCCTTGTTTGCCTCTTTAGGTTTTAGTTTTGCTTGCCCTGGTGCAAGATAGGTTGTGCTTGACTTGCCCTTGTGCAAAGTCAAGTCTGTGTGGCTTGCTCCCTTGTGTGAGCCATGTTTAGAACTGTTCGGCCGAACTACGGCAACTCTGATTCTCATGTTCAGATGAGATACGTAGGCACGAGACGCGATGTCTTGCCGAGTTTTGACTAACCACTAACACTAACTCTTTTCTCTCACCCCTGTGTGATTGAGATCCTTCTTTTCTCTCACCCCTGTGTGATTGAGATCTTTCCTTTCTCTCACCCCTGTTGTGATTGAGATATCCCTCTTCTCTTGCCCTAGTTGCAATCGAGACTTTGCTTTTTCCTGTGTCTGTTCAGGATAGGTTGGCCCTTGTGCCATTTAGCTAGAAACCTTAACTTAGGGTTGACTTTGCATGACAACATCTAGGCTCGAGTCGTAGTCTCCCTAGAGTTGTGTCTCCCTCTGTTATCTGGTTAGGCTAGGTCCTTTGTCCCTGCGTAGGGGAACTACATCGCCCTGATCTTCACACCAGATGAAGTATGTAGGCAGGAGATTGAGCTGATCTCTCCGGGCGCCTTTTCTTTCTTTTGTGTGTGTTGTTTGACCTTTGCTAGGCTCGAGTCCCCGTACTCCTTAGCATTTGCTGTCTGTCTGTTTGTTTGTGTTTGACAGTTGTAGGCTGAGTCCCAGACTCCCTATCTATCTGTTGTGTTGTTTAGGTTCGGATGTCAATATAAGTCCAGTGATTGGCATTTGGGCTCCACGTTTGCCTCTTTGCGTGTGTTTAGGTTCGGATGCTGATGTAAGTCCATCGATTGGCATTCAGGCTCCACGTTTGCCTGTGTCTTGTTTGTCTGTGTGCGTGTCAGCCGAGCTACGAATGCTCTGATTCTTCTCTCGTCCGAGAAGATACGTATGCATAGGATGCGATATCCTAGCGAGCATGTGTCGTTTCCCCAGTCCGAACTACTTCGACTCTGATGTCTATGCCTGATAGACTAAGTAGGCCCAGGATACGATATCCTGCCGAGTCAGTTTCAGTCAGTTTCTTTTGTTTCTTTTCAGTTGTGTGTGTGAGTTTTGAGCAGCGTTTAGCAACCAATTTCCCTTCCTTTTGTGCGTGGATCCCGTAGAGTACTACGGATGCGTAGGGTGCCTAACACCTTCCCTTCGCATAACCGACTCCCGAACCCATCCTTTTTGGTCGCGAGACCATGTTCTTTCCTAGGTTTACTTCGAGCGTTTCCTTTCCCTCTTTTGGGATAAATAACGCACGGTGGCGGCTCTGTTGTTTCATTCTTTTCCCGCCGGTTTTTCGCGCGATGCGACAGAGAGGAACCTCCGGTGGTCATAAATAATGGCAGTAATGACGGCAACAATGGAAACGGGAACGACATTGTTTTTGGTGACAATTATTCCAACATAAGCGGTAATGTCAAGAGGTTTTCTCATACTCCCTCAAGGTCAATATCCCTAAAATGAATGTGAATAACTATAATGAATGGGCTCAATCCGTTCGGTTGGTATTGGATAACAAAGGAAAATTTGGTTTCTTAACAGGAGCAGTAGCTGGACTGGCAACAGGAGACCCTCGTTACAAACAATGGAAGTCAGAAAACTCCTTGATTATTGTGTGGTTGGTAAGCTCTATGAAAATTGGAATAGGTAAGCCTTACATGTTTTTACCTTCCGCAAATGATGTGTGGGAAGCTATTAAGGAAACATACTTTGATATTCAAAACTCCTATCAAATTTTTGGTTTAAAATCAAAGCTATGACATGCGTAACAAGGTGACAAGAATGTAACTGCTTATTACAATGAGTTGTTGACATTGTGGCAAGAGTTAGATCTCTGTTATGATGACAATTGGAGGTGTATCGAAGACAGTGTTTTGTTTCTCAAGAGGTAAGAAAATGATCGTGTATTCATGTTTCTCGATGGACTCAATAAAAACCTTGATGAAGTAAGAGGTAGAGTTTTAGGAAAAGTACTATTGCCAACTCTTTGTGAAACATTTGCAGAAATAAGAAGGAAAAAGGCGCGACAAGGAATTATGATGGGCAAGGCACCACAAAATTCTGAATCTGAAGGCTCAACTCTGGCTACTAGGAACTTTGACGAGGGAAGAAGATCAGACAAAGTTCCTTGGTGTGATCACTACAAACGCGAATGACATACACGTGAAACTTGTTGGAAGCTCAAAGACAAACCTCCTAACTGGAAGAAGAAAAGTGGTCGTGCATTTCAGGCTAGTAATTCTGATCAAGGGAAGCAACCTCCTCTGTCTAAGTTTCCATTCACTACGGAGCAACTAGATAGACTGTATAAACTCCTCGAGTCTCCAACCCCTTCTTACTCTATAGCAACAAAAGGTAATTCTGCATTTTTTAGTGTCAGTCTCAGTCATACTTGGATAGTAGATTCAGGTGCCTCCGATTACATGACAGGTGAATCTACTTTGTTCTCTTCATATAGTCCATGTGCAAGTAATCAAAAAATAAAAATCGTAGATGGCTCTTTTTCAGCCATTGCAGGTAAATCGTCAGTTGTGTTGTCTCCAATGTTAACTCTTAAAAATGTCCATCATGTTCCAAATTTATCTTGTAATTTAATGTCCGTCAGTAAATCAACCCAATATATAAATTTTCAAATTAATTTTTTCTGATCTCACTGTGTCTTTTAGGATTTGAACTCGGGAAAGATGATTGGGAGTGCTAAGGAGAGTGGAGGACTCTACTACCTTGACATTGGATCTGCATCACAACTACCTTTAAAAACAATAAGTTCCTGCTTTGAGTCTTTTTCTGTTTTAATAAAGATGACAACATTATAATATGACATTTAAGATTAGGTCATCCTAGTTTTCGTTACTTAAAACACTTGTTTCCTAAGACGTTTCACAATAAAAAATTTTATTTGTTTAAATGTGAAGCATCTGAGTTTGCAAAGCATAATCGTTCAGAGTTTTCAATACAACCTTATAAACCATCAAAACCTTTTTCTATTATTCATAGTGATGTTTAGGGCCCTAACCGTACAAGTACACTCTCTCTCAAAAAGTGGTTTATCACATTTATAGATGACCATACAAGAGTATGTTGGGTGTACTTGTTAAAAGGGAAATCAGATGTTTGTCAGGCTATAAAGAATTTTTTTTCAATGGTGCAGAACCAATTTCAAACAAATATCAAAGTCTTTAGAAGTGATAATGGCAAAGAATATTTTAACACTATCCTGGGTGATTTTTTTTCTAAAAAATGGGATTGTACATCAAAGTTTATGTCCAAATACTCCTCAACAAAATGGAGTGGAGGAAAGAAAAAATGGACACTTACTAGAGGTTGTTAGAGCTCTATTTTTTTCAAATAAAGTACCAAATTATTTGTGGGCGAAGCTGTTTTAGCAGTTGCGTATTTAATTAACAGATTCCCTCCAAAATTCTCAATTTTCAAACTCCTATTGATGTCTTCAAATAATGTTTTCCTAGTACCCGTGTTTTAAGTGATTTGACTTTAAAAATCTTTGGTTGCACAACTACCAGATGGCAAGAAGATAGTTGGATGCAAATGAGTGTTTACTGTGAAGTATAATTTAGATGGGTCAATTGAAAGGTACAAGGCTCGCTTGGTGGCTAAAGGCTTTACTCAAACCTATGATATAGATTACTCAGAGACATTTTCTCATGTTGCAAAATTGAACACTGTCAGAATTCTTTTGTCTCTTGCTGCTAACATGGATTGGCCTTTGCATCTGTTATATGTTAAGAATGCATTTCTTAATGACAATCTAGAAGAAGAAGAAGTATATATGGACATTCCTCCTGGTTTTGAAAACAAATTTGGATCAAATGTGTGCAAACTAAATAAGTCTTTGTATGGATTAAAGCAGTCCCCTAGAGCTTGGTTTGAAAAATTCACTCAGTCCATGAAGAAACAAGGGTACATCCAAGGACAGGCTGACCACACCTTGTTCATAAAATTCTCCCATGATGGGAAAGTTGTTATCCTGATTGTTTATGTTGATGATATTGTCCTTACTGGAGATGATATAATGGAAATGGAAAGAGTAAAAGAGAAATTGGCAGTATACTTTAAAATCAAGGACATGGGATTCATGAGATATTTTATAGGTACGTAGGTTGCTCAATAAAAAATGGTATTATGGTTTCACAACAGAAATACATTATAGACTTGTTGAAAGAAACAAGAATGAGTGGATGTCATCTTGTATATACCCTTATGGATCCCAATGCTAAACTTTGGGGAGAAGGTAATGCTTCTGTTGATACTGGGAGATATCAGAGATTGATTGGGAAACTGATTTTTTTGTCACACACCCGACTTGATATTGCTTTCTCAGTTAGTGTGGTGAGTCAGTTTATGCATTCTCCTTTTGAGGAACATCTTGAGGCAGTCTATAGGATACTGAGATATTTGAAGGGAAATCCTGGAAAAGGATTATTTTTTAAGACTAGTGAAAGAAATGTGTCTATCTTCACCGATGCCGATTGGGCAGGTTCAGTCATAGATAGAAGATCAACCTCTGGATATTGTACCTATGTTTAGGGTAATCTTGTGACATGAAGGATCAAGAAACAAGGAGTTGTATGAAGGAGTAATGCAGATGCCGAGTTTAGAGCTATGTATCAAGGTATTTGTGAATAATTATGGATCCTTAGAGTCCTAGAAGAACTTAAGATGAAAATTGAGCTTCCATTGAAATTGTACTATGACAGTAAAGTTGCTATTAACATAGCTCATAATCCAGTTCAACATGACAGAACTAAGCATATCGAGATTGATCGATATTTCATAAAGGAGAAGTTAGATGCGAGAATCATATGTCCACCCTTCGTGACTTCAAGTCAACAAATTGCGGATATCCTGACCAAAGGTTTGACAAGACCTACTTTTGAGTATTTGATAGACAAGTTGGGCATGATAGATATCTATGCACCAACTTGAGGGGGGGGGGTGGGTGGTGTTGGAAAATATATTATTTCCGGTTTTATTATTGCCTTTAATACTACCTTTGTTTTTATTTATTCTCCATTAAGGAGAAAATCAATTGTAATAATTGTATCTTCACTATATAAACCAGCCTAAGACTGACAAATAATATATAATAGTTTTTACCTATTTCTTCCAATAAGAATAAATAGAGTAGACAAAATTAGACAATTGAGTAGACCTATGATCATAAGACGGACGAATAACGGGGAGGAGGATAACGATGAAGAGGAGGATCAAAAGTAGACTTATGATCATAAGACGGATAAATTGGAGGAGGATAATGATGAAGAGGAGGATCAAGAGTTGTGCGAGGTTGTTGGGTAGAGGGGTTGTTGGATAGAGGATAATGATCATAAGATGAATAACGGGGTTGTTGGGTAGAGGATAATGATGAAGAGGAGGATCAAGAGTTGCGCGTAGTTGTTTGGTAGCCGTGTCACTAGAAATATTATCATTAAGATCAAACAACGAAAAAGAGTAAACATGAATGTATTAAAAAAATACAACATGACAAAGAAACATAAAATTATTGTCTAAGGATCATAACAATGGTAGTCTTTTTGATCATTTTTATAATTAAGGAAAATACATGACAAAATGAGACGATAACTTACTAGATTCTAGTTATGGACGAAGAAAAAAACAAGTAAAGCCAAAATTTTCAAAAAAGAGTATTAAAATATAACTTTTCAAAAGGAGACAAATCTGATGTGATTATACTAATAGTCTGAACGATAGTAAGAACTACTTTTCCCTAAAACTCACAAAAAACGGAAGAAAAAAACAAAAGTAAACGAGCAGTCTCAACAATATAAAAATGTTTTTTTCACCAACTCCATTATATTGAGGAGTATCAGTACATGCTGTTTGGTGAAATAGTACAATCATATACAAGTAATTTAGAGAATTTATTAGAGGTATATTCACCACCTAAATCAAAACGGAATCACTTTATTATAACACCATTATGTTGAGTCTTAACCATCACACGAAACATATGATAAATCTCAAAATATTCATAACAATTTTTCATAAGAGAAGTCTAAATAGTAATTCTAATGCAATGCTCATCCAGGTTTTGAAATCATTATTGAAATGATATGGTGATGTACAACAAATGGACCACTAGTCTCAATGCAGTGTTAATTTTGATATTCAAAGTGTGAAAGATGAAGAAAGAGCATGATACTAATATAGATAGTTAGAAAATACATTTGGAGTCAGGTTAACGCAGTATTGTCGTACTATACTTTAAAAACAAACTCTGCTTCAATTAGGTCTTCTGAGGTTTGTAACATGGTCTGGTTCATGATTTTTGAAACAAAAGGATAAAAAGCTCAAAATTTAATTTTGACCCACTCATTCTCCTTCTGATGATCGTCAGTCCTGTGTTCAATGAACTCTTCACAAACATTCAATTTCTAAGAGAGTTTTTAGGATGTAAAGCTAATGGTTCACGAACTAATGAGTTCGTTTTGCTTAAGGTAGCAGTCACCCACTTTTGTTTGGTTTGATATGAGGGTCACCTAATCTTGTTTTTTGTTAAATATTTGGATAACGTCTCATTTTTCTTTTTATCCCTGATTTTTCCTGGACCGCTTCTTTGAAGCTTTTAGTCCACCGGGATGCCCTAATTTTTGCCTGATTTGTTTTATTTGTGTTTCAACTTAGCATAGTCTTTTTTTATTTTTGAATTTCATTCATTTTTTCTGGGAACGATTTATATGGAATATGTTCTTTTGCTTTTATTAGGGTTGTGATTGTCGTGTTATTGGTTATTGAGGAACAATTGCTATAACTTTTGGATATTTCATTATTTCTTCGACACTTCATGATGTGAGCAAAGAAGAGCATGTGGTTGAACCTCAAATGGGATGCTTTCTCTTGAAATTTTTATGCATAATCAAATTAACTGACCAAAACTACCATATCCCTAGTTAAGTGTAACGATTTTTTAATACATAAAGAAACACCAATTCAACCAAACCCATGAAGTGAGTACCAGACCCAAAGTCAAGGTATCGACAATCATGCTTCCATCCATATAGGACAATTTCAAACCCAATTTCTCCACACAATCAAGCAAAATAAATGAATGCGTCACACCTGTGTCAATAATAGAAATAAAAGGAATACCATTTATAAAACACATACCTCGAATCAAACGGTCAACACTAGTAGTCTCTGTCCCAGACAAGGCAAAGACTTTCCATTATGAATATGCTTTCTTTGGCTTATGACAATTGGTACTGATATGACCTATCTCGCCGCAGTTATAAAAAATTGGCCCATTGCTCTTGCAATCCACAACATGGTGACCTGTCTTACCACATTTAAAGCATCTCAGAACATTATTCTTGCACTCATTATCATGGTGGCCCAACTCGCCACACTTGAAACACTTGACGTAAGCGGTAGTCACTACCCCACTTGGCTTCTTCTCATCAATAGTCATTTGTTTCCCTTTGTTAGCTGGAGCATTGTATGGTTTTCCCCTGAACTGATTCTTTCTGTTCTTCTCACTAACACTCTTATAGTGAGTGGAACAAAATCCTACACTTGTTCACTAGAGTAGGAAACCTATGAATATCCTGGTAGTTAATATCCTGCTTAATCTCATGCCGCAGTCTGTTCTCAAACTTAATGGATTTAGATGCATCCATAGTTACACCATTGTAATGAGGACATAACTTCACTAGCTCCTCAAACTTGACAGCATATTCAACAACTGTCATGTTTTCCTTGCTTAATCTCAAGGAATTCAATCTCCTTCTTGCTACGCACATCTTCAGTAAGGTATTTCTCCAATAATTGCACCCTGAACATAGCCCAAGTGATCTTAGCACCAACAACTTCTAGTCTATGTTGAGTGTTATCCCACTAGTCTTCAGATTCCTCAAACAACATGTGAGTACCAAATAATACTTTTTGTTCTTCAGTACATGCCATTACTCGGAAGATCTTCTCGATCTCTTTGAGCCACACCTGAGCACCCTCCGGATCATACCTGCCTTTGAATGTCGGTGGATTATTCCTCTGGAATTTTCCCAACCCACGAAACTTATCACCTGCCTGATTTTGTTGTCCGTGTAGTGCCTGAGCCACTGACTCTAAAGCATCATCAATAGCGTGGTCATTTCTTATAGCCATTCTGCACATAATCAAACAAGCATTAGAAGAAATAGTTCATTGACAATGTACACACACATGTCGCATACAAGGGACTCAACTACATCACAAAACCTGACCAGGCGGACCGACCTGCTCTGATACCAATATGTAACACCCTTCTACCCCTCATACAATTTTAACGCATAATTTAATAAAATTCACAATCGCATATGGTGTCACTCACATCGCAAACAAATTCTGCTTCGTAACATGGGTTACAAAATATCACATAACACCCGCCATCGCCTGCTCACCTTCACTTAGGGTATCATCGCAGTAAAATCATCACCAAATCAAATCAAATATTTAATAATCACAATTTCATGAAATTAAATCTCATAACTTCAAACTTCATAACATCTTAACAAGAGTTGTAATGTTCAACTCATCACCATTTAAAAACTCATCAAACATAAATAGAAATTTCAACATGACAAAAGAAATTAGAGCAAACGTTCCTAACCCGGTGTTACATTAAACAGGTAAACACCCTACTAAAATAACAACAACTAATAGGAAGCCCCTTCAATAGCTACCTTCCACTTACTGAAGTAAGCTACTCCTGAGTATCTATACGATGCCCATGTAAAGGAAATATTCGAACATAAGGGGTGAGAATACACTTTAATAATTAACAGTGAAAACAGGAGGAATTATCACATAACATCATCATCATGCGCATTACTCGATCAATACCAACATACTAAGTATTCTCATCCAACAACACATAAACAAACAATCAACACAAATGTAACTCTTATGCAATATACTTAACACCGATTCAACATGTATGTGGTATTAAATATGATCACTCAGGTTCATTTCTCTCCCCAATCCTCACCATAGGATCAGATTCCCTCTTGGAACTGGAGCACACTAAATCTCTACCATCACCATAGGTAACACTTCACTAATACTCCATAGTAGAAATTAGCTACTCGCACCAGATCCATCACCATAGGATTGAGGCTCACCAAAATTGGACCAAAGCCCGTACACCATGATGCATGATTCTCAATTAACATGCATTAACACTTCAAGATTCACCAAAAGGATCCCCACACACATCTCATAATTTATGCATCACATCATCCATCATGCAACCATTATTTCGGGTTATAATGTCCATAACATAAATAAACAACAGCAACTCATCATACATGATTCAATAACAATCAATAATATCACTCCACCCTCAAACAACACACATCATCATATTCAATGTAACGATTCACTAACCAATCAAACAAGTCATCATAAACTTCTCTACAGTTGACAATTGACTATTATGAGTGTAACTTAGCATTAAGAAGCCTATAAGCATTTTGAAATAAGTTAGAAAAGGTTTCACACTTGAAAAATAAGTTTTTAAGTGAAAAAGCAGTCTATGTGTCGACACATACGATCCATAGGTCGACATATAGAAGAGAATTTTGCCTATGTGTCGGCACATACGAGTTACAAGTCGACACATGTGTTGTAAATTTAAAGCCTGTACATTATGTCATATGTGCCACCTTCATGTGTCGACACATAACCTCCATAGGTCGACACATGACTTTCATAGATCGATTCATGCTGCGAAATTTCCAACAAAAAAAATCAGTTTTTAACCATCCAAACACCCTCTCATGTGCCAAAAACTCATGCTACCAAAATTCATCAAATAAGATCCAATTTCTCATGGTTATAGATTTCTAATTAAACATATACTCTATAGTTTTCATGAATCAACATCATATTACAATATATCAATATACTCATCTGTTGATTCTAAGTGTTGGCAGCAATTTTGGTAAAACAAAGAGTGTTCACAAGATGTCATGTGTGATGTCTTAACATGAGATATCCTATGTACCTGCTGGAGTTGAAGAACATATGCAAGCAGGATTGTTTCAGAATGCCACATACATTGACAAGGCTTCTGATATTGGTTGTACCTGCTGGAGCTTATATGGAAGACATATGCTGCACGATTGTTTCAGTTGACATACTCATTGTCATGGCAACTGATATGGTTGTACCTGCTACAAAAGGAAACTGGATTATGCAGGATTTTTCCAGATGTTAGACCCGATGTCATGACATCCTGTACAAAGAACATTCAGTATGAATGTCTGGTGTTTTGTGATAGCGCAATTGGTGGCAATCATTGGTTGATTGAAGATATGGCTAGCTGGCGCATTCTATCAAGGATATCAACCAGATTTGTTTATTTTCCAAGGAGATCTTTACAACTGATATGAAAAGATTTGATTGGAAAATATATCTAGGGTTTTCAAGGTGTCCAATACTTCTATAAAAAGGGACTTAGAAAACCTGATTGAACACACAACCAAGACTGAGCGAAATTTAGAGAGAGAGCTAGGGTTTGTGTCTGTAGGTCATTCAAGTCATCCATTGATGATTGAATTGGACTGATTTGTCTTCTTGATCAAAGCTTTGAAGCAAGATCAAGAGTGTGTCTTCTTGATTGAAACTGTGAAGTAAAATCAAGAATATTGTAATTGAAAAGTTTTTTCTTTTCACAAGGGATTGTTGTTTAAGATCACGGGTGTGTGATTGTAAGGGAAGTGAGTGGGTTCTCATATCTAAGAGTGCTTAGGTAGAAGTTGCACAGGTAGAGATTAGGTGAGAAAGACTGTAACTTGGTGAAGTATACAAATAGTCTTTGAACTAATTCTATTTTAGTGGATTTCCTTCCTGGCTTGGTAGCCCCCAGACGTAGGTGAGTTACACCGAACTGGGTTAACAATTGCTCGTGTTATTTGCTTTACCATTCTGTTTTTGTTTTTCCATTGTTTATAACCAGATATCAGTGTCGTAACATTATCTTCGACCTCTTATATCTGATACCAGAATTTCAATTGGTATCAGAGCAGGCATCCTGCTTTGGTTCTGGGTGAGATCTAGGGGCAATACTTTCTGGTACAATGGAAAGAGATGGAGGATCTGTTCATAGGCCACCAATCCTGGATGGTTCTAACTATGACTATTGGAAGCCTAGAATGGTAGCGTTTTTAAAATCCCTTCATAACAAGGCTTGGAAAGCTGTCTTGACAGGATGGGTGCACCCTGTAGTCACTAAAGAAGGAGAAGCCACTACTGAGAAGAAGCCTGAAGAACAATGGTCCAAGGAGGAGGATGATCTTGCTCTTGGAAACTCTAAAGCCTTGAATGCAATATTCAATGGTGTAGACAAGAATATTTTCAGGCTGGTAAATAACTGTGAAGTGGCCAAAGATGCTTGGGACATTCCCAAGACCACTCATGAAGGCACCTCTAGGGTAAAGATGTCTAGACTTCAGCTGCTCACCTCCAAGTTTGAAAACTTAAGGATGAAAGAAGATGAAAACATTCATGAATTCCACATGAGTATCCTTGAGATAGCTAATGCTTCAGGAGCCCTGGGAGAGAAGATGATAGATGAAAAGTTGGTGAGAAAAATACTTAGGTCACTCCCTAAGAGATTTGCAATGAAGGTGACTGCCATAGAAGAGTCTCAAGACATCTCTAACATGAGGATAGGTGAGTTAATTGGCTCCCTCCAAACCTTTGAGATGGGATTAATTGAGGGAACTGAAAAGAAAACCAAGAGCCTTGCCTTTGTTTCCAACACAGAAGAGGAAAACAGTCAAGATGTGGATAAAGAATGGGCCAATGAAGTTGCTATGCTGGGGAGACAGTTTAACAGACTGTTAAAGAAAATGGATGTCAGATCCAAGGCAAATGTCAAGAACATCTTGTCTGACATCAGTAAATCCAACAATGCTGGAAGAAAAGCAAGAGCAGATGAGAAGCCCAAAGAAGGAAAAGAGGTTCAGTGCTATGAATGTGATGGGTATGGACACATCAGGTATGAATGTGGGACCTACCTTAAGAAACAGAAGATGAGTCTTGCTGCCACATAGTCTGATGAGAGTGATACTGAAGAGGCTGCAAATCTTGTGACTACTTTGACAGGAAGATGGGAATCTGATGAAGAGTCAAGTGATGGTGAAGTAACCTTTGAGGAATTGGCCTCTACCTACAGAGAGCTGTGTCAGAAAAGTGTTGAACTGAATAAGCAGTCTTTAAATCAGGAAAAAGACATAACTCAACTTGAGAATGAGAAGGTAGAATTCTTGGAAACCATCTCCAAATTGAAAACAGAAGCTGTGGCTCTAAAGGTCAAGCTAGATGAAGATCAACAAGTTGAGAGCCAGAAGATAGTCCAACTGGAGAAAGAAAAAGCAGAACATGTGGAAACTATCCTCAAGCTAAAGACTGAAGTTGTGCTCTTAAACTCAAAACTAGAAGAGACAACCAAGTATGTAAGGATGCTGAACAATGGATCTGACTCCTTAGACAAGATTCTTCAAACTGGACAAATCACGGGAGTCAAATCTGGATTAGGGTTCCATAAAACCAAGGCTGAAAGTAGCTACACTGGCTGCAACCTCAAGCTAAACCTAAATGCAGCAATAGTAAGAGCAGTTCCAAGATGTCACATCATATGTCACACCATCAGAAGAAAGAGTAGCAAAAATACAAACACCTAAGATGGAGATGTCGTTACTGTGGGAAATTTGGACACTCAAGGGCCTTATGCTATAAGTTGTATGGTTACCCTACCGACCTTCATCAGCAACAGCAGAAGAGAAAACAACAGTATGGCAAACACCAAAGATGGAGAATGTCATTACTGTGGGAAAGCTGGACACTCTAAGTCTTCCTGTTATAAGCTGTATGGTTATCCTAGCCATGGTCATCAACAGGTCCACTATCAAGCCAGACCCAAACATCACAGGCCTATCAACAAGAAGCAATGGGTTCCTAAGACTAATGTCACAAGTCTAATGGCTCTCAAAGAAGAATGGTATTTTGATAGTGGATGCTCTAGACACATGACTGGGAACTCAGACTTGATAACTGATCTTCACCTTCATGACTTAAGCTATGTAACCTTTGGTGATGGAGCTAAAGGTGAAATAAAGGGGATAGGCAAGCTTGAGGGTCCTGGAGCTCCTAAACTTGACAATATTCTTCTGGTCAAGGGCTTGACTTCAAATCTAATAAGCATCAGTCAACTAGGGGATCAAGGTCTGAGTATCATCTTCACTAAAACTGAATGTCTGATTATGAACAAAGACAGTGAAGTAATTATGAAAGGAATCAGGACCAAAAACAACTGCTACAAGTGGAGCTCTCAAATGGATAATCCCTCTAAGATAAGTACAGTTGCAAGAAGAATCTCCAAGGGAAAGGAAAAGTGTCAGATAAGAATGCCAAACCTCAAGGAAGAAAAGGTCATGATGGCCCAAACACCTGAACATTTGACTGGTGGTATGAAGTCTGAAGGCAGTAAGAGGCTTGCTGAGACACAAGGAACTATGTCAGTTGAAAACAACAATGCTCAACCAAGGTGGATAAAATTGTTGAGAATTATCTACAATGTCACACTCGATGCTATGAATCGTATTATGACAACCTGACTGCAAAAGACTTGTATGAGGAAAAGGGAAAATTAGGGGTTTGGCTTCTTGAGAAAATATGGCAATTAATGTGGAGTGGAAAGGCAAGAAAAATATTGTCTGCCCAATAAAAAGAAAATGCCACATTAATAATGAATCATCTCCTAGTATTGGAAATAGCATCTATTTCATATGCACATTCTGCCTGAACACAATTCTTTACATCCTCATTAAACTTCTCAAAGAACCTCTACTAGGGCAAATAAAGTTTTCTCAAAGGTTCAACAACATGTCTCAACATCCGACAACATCTAGAACTTCCTCCATGGAATTTTAAGAAGAGGAGTTGATAGACGCAACCCCTCTGCGTATGATACCAGGTGACCTTCCATGTTCCCCGTCCATGGCTAGAGCTAAGCAAGGCAACACTCCTGAAGAATCACATGATAAAGAGGACATGCACTCTACTGATCGCATCATAAGAAACCTAGTTACTAGGATACTGAATGAAGAGCATGGAGTTAAGGACATTTGTACCCCTCTGTCCAGAAGGAACCCCGCACCTGAGGTGGAAACCCGAGCTAAGAAAGATGGTGACTCATCTAAAACAGAAAAGGAAGTAGCTGCTGAGGGACTATGTTCTCTTGGAAGAAACGTACCGAGTATGTCCCCTGACACGGCTCAATACATTGAGGAAGAAGGGTCTGAAGAAGAAGATGACATGTTGGTCAATCTGGTGAAAACAAGTGTAGCACATAGATTGAGAAAAAGGAAGAGTATGACTGAGATAAGGATAGGTAGGAAGGAGAAAAGGGTTGCTGGTATAGGTCCCTCCAAGACTTGGAGTAAAGTAGAGGTCAGGAAGATGAAGGAGAGTGAGAGTTCTAAATCTAATGAGGATGTCGAATATGATGTCTCAGACATTTCCCCTGTTAAAAGGAAGCCTGTAAAGAAGTCTCCAAACAAAGTGGTTGTTGTTCATCTTGACAATATCTCGTTTCACGTGGAAGGTGGTGCTGCCAAATGGAAGTTTGTGACTCAAAGAAGGGTAGCAGTTGAAAGAGAATTGGGAAAAGAAGCAAGTGAAGTAAAGGAAGTCATGGAGTTAATTAAGACAGCTGGTCTTATGAAAACTGTGATTGCTCTGCCCCAGTGCTATGAGGGGTTGGTCAAAGAATTCATTGTGAACATCCCTGAGGAGCTATCTGAAAGTAGCAGCAGGGAGGGCTGCAAAGTTGTTGTAAGGGGTAAGTGTGTTAAACTTTCACCTATTATCATCAACAAGTTCCTAGGGAGAGGAAGTGATGAAGGAGTAGATCTAGAGACCACAGACAATGAGGTATGTAGAATTAATACAGCTGGCCAAGTTAAGGAATGGCCTAGTAGGAAACACCTATCAGCTAGTAAGCTCATTGTGAAATATGCCATTCTGCATAAGATTGGTTCAGCAAATTGGGTTCCTACTAATCACATATCTACCATCTCCATTGCTCTTGGGAGAATCATTCATGACATTGGAACTAAGATAAACTACAATTTTGGAAAGTTTGTGTTTGATCAAACCATCAAACATGCCTCCACCAATGCTGTAAAGTTGCCCATTGCATTCCCATCTATCATCTGTGGCATCATCCTGAGTCAACAACCAGGAATCCTGAGTACAAGTGATATTCCAACCAGGAGAAAGACTCCTCTATCAATTCACTATAAGCTTTTTGAGGGCAGTCACGTCAATGATGTTGTTATGACATCTGCCAGAAGGGAACCTGCATCTCAAGGGAACCTAATTAAGCAATTAAAAGAGACCTGCAAGGAATTGGAGGAAGGTATGAAGGTAGCCAAAGCAAGAAAAGAAGCTTTGGAAGCTCTTATCTGTAGCCTGGAAAGGGAAGACAGAGAAAAGGCTGGAAAGGAATCAAATACAAGATCCCAATCCTGTTCTGAAAGCTCAGAAGACTCTGAAGGTGTAGCTGAAGATGAAGATGAAGGTGAAGGAGATACTTCTTCTTTTGATTAATTGTCCCTGGTTGTATTGAAGGCTTGGAGGGGTGCTGGAAGGTGTGGTGGAAGCTGGGCTACTGTTTGGAAAGCTGATGTTCTTTCTGTTTTTTTTTGTATTTTGTGGCAGTCCTTATGATGCCTGTTATGTAATATTTAGGGCTCTTAATGAGTTCCTTGAATTTGTTCATTGTCTTAGCTTTCTGCTGTGTATAATGATGTTGTGTACTTCCTGAATATTCTGTTCTAACATGCTTAATGTTATAACATCAGTTTTAACTTTCTCTGCTAGACTAATAGACATTTATTTTGTCTGATTGGTCACCTTTGGTCAATTTTGACTAAAAAGGGGGAGAAGTGCTTGATGTGGAAGTTGGATGTGGCTGATCAGAAGGGCAGCTATTGACTGGTGCACAGGTGTTGATGTTGAAGCAGATGTCGGTATGGCATTCTGGCTGGTGCACAGGTGTTGATGTTGAAGCAGATGTCAGTATGACATTCTGGCTGGTACAGGTACTCGAGTTCAGTAGCTGTTATGGTTATGCACAGATTTAGGGGGAGAAGAAGTACCCTTGTGCCTTGTGCATTTGTGTGTCTTACTAGTTGCATCCATAACTAGTAATTCTGTTGATTGTTGCACAAATTTAGGGGGAGGAGAAGTACCCCTGTGCATGTGTGTATTACTAGTAGCCATAGCTAGTAATTGTTTTGCTTCTGCTGCTGATTAAACTACTGTTATGTGGTTTAACTGCTGATAGTTTACCTTGTGAACAAAAATGACAGATATATGTTTTAGCCAAAATTTGCCAAAGGGGGAGTTTGTTGATTCTAAGTGTTGGCAGCAATTTTGGTAAAACAAAGAGTGTTCACAAGATGTCATGTGTGATGTCTTAACATGAGATATCCTATGTACCTGCTGGAGTTGAAGAACATATGCAAGCAGGATTGTTTCAGAATGTCACATACATTGACAAGGCTTCTGATATTGGTTGTACCTGCTGGAGCTTATATGGAAAACATATGCTACAGGATTATTTCAGTTGACATACTCATTGTCATGGCAACTGATATGGCTGTACCTGCTATAAAAGGAAACTGGATTATGCAGGATTTTTCCAGATGTCAGATCCGATGTCATGACATCCTGTACACAGAACATTCAGTATGAATGTCCGGTGTTTTGTGATTGCACAATTGGTGGCAATCATTAGTTGATTGAATATATGGCTAGTTGGTGCATTCTATCAAGGATATCAACCAGATTTGTTTATTTTCCAAGGAGATCTTTACAGCTGATATGAAAAGATTTGATTGGAAAATATATCTAGGGTTTTCAAGGTGTCCAATACTTCTATAAAAAGGGACTTAGAAAACCTGATTGAACACACAACCAAGACTGAGCGAAATTTAGAGAGAGAGCTAGGGTTTGTGTCTGTAGGTCATTCAAGTCATCCATTGATGATTGAATTGGACTGATTTGTCTTCTCGATCAAAGCTTTGAAGCAAGATCAAGAGTGTGTCTTCTTGATTGAAATTGTGAAGTAAAATCAAGAATATTGTAATTGAAAAGTATTTTCTTTTCACAAGGGATTGTTGTTTAAGATCACGGGTGTGTGATTGTAAGGGAAGTGAGTGGGTTCTCATATCTAAGAGTGCTTAGGTAGAAATTGCACGGGTAGAGATTAGGTGAGAAAGACTGTAACTTGGTGAAGTGTACGGATAGTCTTTGAACTAATTCTATTTTAGTGGATTTCCTTCCTGGCTTGGTAGCCCCCAGATGTAGGTGAGTTGCACCGAACTGGGTTAACAATTGCTCGTGTTATTTGCTTTACCATTTTGTTTTTGTTTATCCATTGTTTATAACCAGATATCAGTGTCGTAACATTATCTTTGACATCTTATATCTGATACCAGAATTTCATCATCATTTCTAAATTATCCATAACACAATCAGGGTCAAAATATTCAAACATCAATCAATGGCATCACATAATCAGCAACGTCAAAACAAAACATATGAATACATCAAGTACAAGAATTCCACGCAATTTCATCATGCAATCAATAATTAAAATACATACATCATAATTGAAATTTATAACATCCAATTTTAAGGAGATTTTGGTTTCCTCCATCTATCCCACATGCTTTAACACCCATTAGAGAAGCACATCCCCCTCTTACCTGATTCTTAACAAAAACCCTTTGATCCTAAAAGTTCTTCTTCAACCTTAAGTTTTTGTTCTCCCTCTGTGACTCTTTTGATCCAACTCTCTAAAACATGTACTGACTCTGTAGGTTCTCAAATTCTCTATTTCATTCCAAGACATATTTCCTTCTAAAAAGACTCTTCCCCTTTTACCCTCTAACTTATTCTTGTTTCCCTTTCCTACCCTCCATATTTTCCTTACTTTCAACCTTGCCCTTAACTCCTATATACATCTTATTCTCTTATTATCTAAGTAATTAATTCAAATATTTTTTATATTTCAATCATCATTAAAATTCTTAATAATTCTTAACATAAAAGCCAAGCTTCTACTCTCCCTATACCCTTACTTCAAGGACACTTACCCTACAACCATACCATAAACAAAAAAAATGCCAATCAACTCTAATAAGATCCTAAACAATTTAATCAAATCAAATAATTGAATTCCGGGTGTTACATAAAGCTTATGAGCATATCAACGCCAGAAACATCAGAGTAGCAAAACTTTGGATGCGCGTAGAGTCAGAAGCGTTGAAGTACAAAATCCAGAGCTTGATTATCTTGTAAACCACGTATCTTAGAGTCAAAGTGAACTAGGTTCAAATTTGATGACATCACATGCCATTCAGAGTCAGAACTTGAATCTAATATTTGCACACTAAACAAATTGATTAGGGTACAAAATTGTTCTCTAAGAGTCTATGAATTGTTATCATTAAGACATAAGGCTAAAAGCAGAACCAAATCTTGTTCTTACAGTATATAGTGCTAGACGAGAGATGTAGGCGAAGAACCATTAAAGAATGTACGTAAGGCAACACAGGTATAATCACAAGCAATAAAGTTCAAAGCATAACTACCTAACATTCAGATTAAACCTTTCGTTGCCCTTACTAAGGTTAACTTGAAATTAAAAGATGCTTAATTGTATTAACATTCTTTTCCTCTCTTTTTCTGGAATTGGTTCTCATTATTAGAACAAGTGAGAGATTATTGTAAATTATTAACAATTAATAATCTGAAGTGTGTTCCAAAATGACAAGAAAATATACAAATGAAGGTTAATTTTTGAATTCAGAAATAGGCAACACTTGTGAAGTGTTGCAGTAGGCAGTTTGTATTTTGAATTCAAAAATAGGCAACATTTTATGAAGTGTTGCAAAATGCAAAACAATACTGCCTTTGAAAACTATTGTTGTTGGCGAAACAATGCACAGTTTGAAAAGTGTTGTTGTAGGCGAAACAATGCAACATTTAACAAAAGTGTTGCTGAGAGTGTGTGTGTTTCATCAAGGGTTACAACCTTATGAAACAACACCAGTTTGACCTATAAATTGAGCATTCAAGATTCAGGAAAATCACAACAAAAATGCATATCCTTTAGAATAAATTTCAGACACTCTTTGCTACATTTGAGTTTTCATTCGTCTTATGTAAACTCGAAAATGCTGAATTATTCTGATATTCATGTGTACAAACTTTAAGATATTCATGTATACATGATTCTGAATTCGAAAATCATTAACTCAAAACTGTACACCCTCTTCCATATTCCATACATACTTCCTTGCATTCGAGTTCTTCACTAGTCTTGTGCAAACTCGATTAAGAGGCTGAAATATCCCAGGTATTCTTGTTTTCCAATTCTAAGACAACAAAGAGAGTGTTTGAAATACTTTTAAGAAAAGTGACTCCATTCACGATTCAGACCTGGATTCATTCAATCTTTCCGAAATATCTAACAGTCTTAAAAGTATTTACACAATGGCTTCCGACCTTGCAGTTTCAAGCATCAAAGTTATGAATTAGGATCTTGTCAAGTTAGATCACTTTGATGGAACCAATTACACCAGATGGAAAGATAAGATAACATTCCTACTGACTACCCAGAAGGTTCAATATGTCTTAGATCCTGACTTAACACCCATTCCTAAACCAACAAAAAATGACTCTGAAGAAGTCAAGAAGGAGCGCAAGAAACGTAAGGAGGACGAACTACTATGTCGTGGACATATTCTGAATACGGTGTCTGGTCGTCTCTATGATCTCTATAAGGATAGCGCGTCTGCAACATAAATATGGAAAGCACTCGAATTAAAATTCAAGACCAAAGAGGAAGGTAAGAAGAAGTTTTTAATTTCTAAATAATTTGATTTTAAATTTATAGACTGCATGCTCATTCTTCTTCAAGTGCATGAGTTGCAAGTCCTCGTGAATAAAATAAAAGCGGTGAAAATAGACATCCCTGAGACCTTTCAAGTTGGTGCAATAATTGCAAAATTGCCACCTTCATGGAAAGGCTACAGAAAGAAATTGTTGCACAATTCTGAGGACTTCTCTTTGGAGAAAATCTAGAAACATCTTTTAATCGAGGAGGAATCGAAGGAGAGGGAGAAATCAGAATCTGCGGATCTTTCTAAAGCCAATGTCGTGACCACCAAAGGAAAGAAAAAACATGATAGAATGAAGAGTCATCTTGGACCAAAAAAGGAACATAATAAGTTCAAGAATTCTGACGATCATAAGGGTCCGAAAAGCAGATGTTTTGTTTGTGGAAATGCTGGACACTATGCTAGAGATTGCATGCACAACAAGTCACAAAACGAGATCAATGCAATTCATGTAAATGATGACATAATTGCTACAGTGAGCGAAATTATGGCAATCAAAGGCAAAGTTCAAGGTTGGTGGTATGATACATGTGCTACGGTGCATGCCTCTTATGACAAGGCTGCTTTCAAAACATATTCTGAGACAAATGATGGACAAGAAGTACATATGGGAAATGAAGTACGATCTAAAGTTGTTGGAATCAGACGGTCAAACTCAACTTCACTTCAGGAAAGAAAGTCACTCTTGTCAATGTACTTCATGTCCCTAACATGAACAGGAATCTTGTTAATGGGGATTTATTGGGAAAACCGGGTATTAAATCTGTTTATGAATCAGGCAAACTTATATTGATCTGTAATGCTGTATTTATTGGAAAAGGATATTCACTGAGGGAATGATCAAACTATGTACTAATGACAATATTATTAATGAAATTTCTAGTTCTGCTTACATGCTTGAATCTATTTCTTTATGGCACAATAGATTAGCGCATTCCAGTATTAGTTCTATGAAGAGACTAATTAAATTTGGATTGATTTCATGTAATATAAATGGTTTCAAACAATGTGAATTATGTGTTAAACCAAAGATGATTAAGAAACCTTTCAAAAGTGTTGAAAGATATACAAATTTACTTGATCTTGTACACTCATATTTGTGCGAATTTAATGGCATGTTAACCCGTGGAGGAAATAGATATTTTATTAAATTCATCGACGATTCTTCTAGATACACACATGTATATCTCTTAAAGCATAAATATGATACTTTTAATGCCTTTAAGATTTATAAAGCAGAAGTGGAAAATCAATTAAGTAGAAGTACCAAAGTCCTTAGGAGTGATAGGAGCGGTGAATACTTTTCTACTGAATTCGATGCATTTTATGAAGAACATGGCATAATACATGAATGTTCGGCCCCTCGCACACCTCAATAAAATGGCATGGCCAAAAGAAAGAATCGAACATATCACGAAATGATGAATGCCATGGTGATGCATTATGAATTACCCCACAATTTGTGGGGTGAGACCTTATTATCCGCTTACCATATAATTAATAGTATTCCTTTAAAGAAACCTGATATGTCTCCATATAAGGCATGAAAAGACAGATCACCAAACATCAATTACTTTAAAGTGCGGGAGTATGTGGCTTACTACAAAAACATGGATCCTAAAAGAACCAAGTTGGGTCCTCGAGGGATAAGATGTGCTTTTGTAGGATATGCACAAAATAGTAAAGCATATAGACTCTTAAATTTAGAGACTAATGTATTTATAAAATCCCGGAATGTAGAATTCTTTGAAAATATTATCACCAAGGATAAAGAATCAGATTCGGTCGTAATTAAAGAATCTTGTGAAAAGGATTCCTCTCGGATTGTAGAAATACAACCTGAAGTCACTTCTCGAATCATTGAATCACAACCCGAGCCTAGGATAAGCAAAAGAGTCCGGAAAACAAAGAATCTAGGACCAGACGAAATTGATCCTCAATTTATTTCCTTTTATCTAGTTGAAGGAAATTGTAAGAATTTCGTACAAAGTATTCCGGTCATTCTTCAATTAGGGGATTATCCTAAAAATTGCAAGGAAACAATAACTTCAAGGGACTCCTCATTCTGGAAGGATGCTATCCAAGATGAAATGGATTCAATTGTTTCAAATCATACTTGGGAACTTGCTGGCTTACCAAAGGGATCAAGGCCCATCAGATGCAAGTGGGTGTTTAAAAAAATATCATAGTGATGGTACCTTAAACACTTATAAGGCCAGATTAATGTCAAAAGGATTTAGACAAAAGGAAGGTATAGATTCATTTGACACATATGCACCAGTAGCAAGGACAACCACAATTAGATTATTGTTTGCCTTAGCCTATTTAAACGACCTTATAGTTCATCAGATGGATGTTAAAATAACATTCCTAAATGAAGATCTTGATGAGGAAATCTACATGGAACAACCAGAAGGCTACGTGCTTCCTGGAAATGAACTAAAGGTGTGTAAGCTTGTCAAATCCTTATATGTCTTAAAACAAGCACCAAAACAATGACATCAAAACGAGTTAACAAATTAATATAATATTTTTTAAAATTTATGAATTAAAATGAATATCAATATTAACATAGAGACCAAAAAGGATATCAAATCACGTTTAAAAGATAAATTGAATTGAGACAAAACAAACCATATAAATTATATTTGATTTTTCTATACAAAATTAATTAAATAAAATAAAATAAAATAATATACATTGTATTTGATTCTTCTAAGAAAAAATAATTAAATAAGATAAAATAAAAAATATAAATTATATTTGTTTCTTTGTACAAAAAGTTATTTAAATAAGATAAAGTATATTTTATTTTAATAATATAAATAAATGATGAGAATAAAAAGAATTTTTTTAAAATAACCAGGCGCCAATGCTTGTGGCGCCTGCATGGCCCTCCAAGAGGAGACACCATTGCCTGTGGCGCCTCAGTGTGTTGCTTGTGAAAGAAAAATTTAATTTTGCAACCAACAAGAATCAAACACACAACCTTTTAATCAATAGTCAAACATGTTACCACTGCACCATAGACCGTTCATATTAATTTGTTTCATCATATATTTAATATATCGTGTATAATTACAGTAGATTAATAAATTACTAAAACTTAGTTGAAATTTTTTTCACTTAGTTTTAAAATAATGTATAATTACATTAGATTAATTTGTTTCATCTCTATATATTTTTCTTAATTATTTTCACTTAGAACTTTTATACCTATTTTAAAATTTTAAATTAACTAAATATATATTTAATTTAATTTTATCATTGTTTTAAAATATATAAGTTAAGAATATTATTTAATATTTGCATTTTAATTTCTTAAGAGTACAATCACAATTTTATATTATAACATTAAATATAAAATATAGATAATATCCATTCGACATATCAAATATGAAAGTAGATAGCTAAAATATTTATGTTTATTTAAAATTCATTATAATAAAATTAAATTAAATATATATTTTTTATTTTATAAAAAGAATTATTTAATAAAAAAAAGTATTGTATAAAAGAATATTTTAATTTTATAAAAATAAACATTAAATAAAATAATGGATGAAACATAATTAGTTAAAATATTTAATTTTATTTTACACTATGTTTCATCCATTATTTTTCAGCTCTTGGTTGATCAGGATCTGTGCGCGGGCGTGCCGTTATCGTTGAAGAATAAAGATGGTTCATTGTCGATTAAGGATGAAGGAGTTGGGTTTGTGCCTTACGTTCTTTGAGCTGACGAAACTTCTTGAAACATGAGTTTCTTCCTGCAATTTCTTGTCACTGATTTCCCCTTGGTCTATGCTTCTTTTCCCTTTCTGCTATGGATTCTCTCTTGTGCATCTTGTGTAGTTGTGAAAGGGCTTTTGAAGCGTGATTTGTAAGGGAGTTTTCAGAGTTGGATTCTGTAATGTGATGGGAGTTCACAATGGTTGCCCAAGGGAAAGTTCTCTCGGTTGAAATTTAGTCTTCAATTCTCTGTTAGAATTTTCTTTTAGGCTCCTTCTGTGAATCAATGTTGAATTTGGCTCTGTGAGGTTTTGTTATTCAGTTAGGGAGATTATAGTTGGTTGAAGAAGTTCTCGTGAGAGAGTTTTTTTCCCTTTTCTAATGACAGTGGTTTGGAGGTTTTTATGGAAGTTGGAGGGTGGAAAACAAAATTCTGTTATGTAAAGGGGTTGGAATGGAGAGTTGAGGAGAGCGATTGATGAAGGGTTGTTACTCCGTTAGTAATTTTCGGTTATTTCTGTTGTGCCATTTTGAAGTTAGTTAGGAGGTGACATTTGGCAGTTGGTTAGAGTTTGGTGAAAAATTATTCATCAATTATTTTATTTAATGTTTATTTTCATAAAATTAAAATATTCTTTTGTACAATACTTTTTTTTATTAAACAATTATTTTTATAAAATAAAAAATATATATTTTATTTAATTTTATTATAATGAATTTTAAATAAACATAAATATTTTACTATCTACGTTCATATTTGATATGTCGAATGGATATTATCTATATTTTATATTTAATATTATAATATAAAATTGTGATTCTACTCTTAAGAAATTAAAATGCAAATATTAAATAATATTCTTAACTCGTATATTTTAAAACAATGATAAAATAAAATTAAATATATATTTAGTTAATTTAAAATTTTAAAATAGGTATAAACGTTCTAAGTGAAAATAATTAAGACAAATATATAGAGATGAAACAAATTAATCTAATATAATTATACATTATTTTAAAACTAAGTGAAAAAAATTTCAACTAAATTTTAGTAATTTATTAATCTACTGTAATTATACACGATATATTAAATATATGATGAAACAAATTAACATGAATGGTTTGTGGTGCAGTGGTAACATGTTTGACTTTTGATCAAAAGGTTGTGTGTTTGATTCTTGTTGGCTGCAAAATTAAATTTTCTTCATGAGGCCCAATGCATGTGCGCCAATGCATTTGGCACCTCCTCTAATTTTTTGGGGGATGCGCCAACTCACCCGTCGCATCCTCTCCCAATTTTGGAATTGTTTTTGAAAAGATGGTTATTTTCGTATTTTTCTTGAAAAACCTGATTATTTTATTAAAAAAAATCGAATAAAAAAGAATTAAAAGTAATTAATTTTAATAGTGTTACTTTTTGAATAGAGAAAATAGAATGATAATGACAAAATCATCCCTGCAGGAATTGTATATGAATTTGATTTTGTGTTATCAACGGCACATATCGTGAGAAGCTAACACATATTAGTGAATAAATAATGTTGATTCTAAGAGTTGGCAGCAATTTTGGTAAAACAAAGAGTGTTCACAAGATGTCATGTGTGATGTCTTAACATGAGATATCCTATGTACCTGCTGGAGTTGAAGAACATATGCAAGCAGGATTGTTTCAGAATGCCACATACATTGACAAGGCTTCTGATATTGGTTGTACCTGCTGGAGCTTATATGGAAGACATATGCTGCAGGATTGTTTCAGTTGACATACTCATTGTCATGGAAACTGATATGGTTGTACCTGCTATAGAAGGAAACTGGATTATGTAGGATTTTTCCAGATGTCAGACCCGATGTCATGACATCCTGTACACAGAACATTCAGTATGAATGTCTGGTGTTTTGTGATTGCACAATTGGTGGAAATCATTGGTTGATTGAAGATATGGCTAGCTGGCGCATTCTATCAAGGATATCAACCAGATTTGTTTATTTTCCAAGGAGATCTTTACAACTGATATGAAAAGATTTGATTGAAAAATATATCTAGGGTTTTCAAGGTGTCCAATACTTCTATAAAAAGGGACTTAGAAAACCTGATTGAACACACAACCAAGACTGAGCGAAATTTAGAGAGAGAGAGAGCTAGGGTTTGTGTCTGTTGGTCATTCAAGTCATCCATTGATGATTGAATTGGACTGATTTGTCTTCTTGATCAAAGCTTTGAAGCAAGATCAAGAGTGTGTCTTCTTGATTGAAACTGTGAAGTAAAATCAAGAATATTGTAATTGAAAAGTATTTTCTTTTCACAAGGGATTGTTGTTTAAGATCACGGGTGTGTGATTGTAAGGGAAGTGAGTGGGTTCTCATATCTAAGAGTGCTTAGGTAGAAATTGCACAGGTAGAGATTAGGTGAGAAAGACTATAACTTGGTGAAGTGTACAGATAGTCTTTGAACTAATTCTATTTTAGTGGATTTCCTTCCTGGCTTGGTAGCCCCCAGACGTAGGTGAGTTGCACCGAATTGGGTTAACAATTGCTCGTGTTATTTGCTTTACCATTCTGTTTTTGTTTATCCATTGTTTATAACCAGATATCAGTGTCGTAACATTATCTTCGACATCTTATATCTGATACCAGAATTTCAATTGGTATCAGAGCAGGCATCCTGCTCTGGTTCTGGGTGAGATCTAGGGGCAATACTTTCTGGTACAATGGAGAGAGATGGAGGATCTGTTCATAGGCCACCAATTTTGGATGGTTCTAACTATGACTATTGGAAACCTAGAATGGTAGCCTTTTTAAAATCCCTTGATAACAAGGCTTGGAAAGTTGTGCTAACAGGTTGGGTGCATCCTGTCATTACTAAAGAAGGAGTAGCCACCACTGAGAAGAAGCCTGAAGAACAATGGTCCAAGGAGGAGGATGATCTCGCTCTTGGAAATTCTAAAGCTTTGAATGCCATCTTCAATGGAGTGGACAAGAATACTTTCAGGCTGATAAATAACTGTGAAATAGCCAAAGAGGCTTGGGACATTCTCAAGACCACTCATGAAGGCACATCTAGGGTAAAGATGTCAAGACTTCAGCTGCTCACCTCCAAGTTTGAAAACTTAAGAATGAAAGAAGATGAAAATATTCATGAATTTTACATGAGCATTCTTGAAATTGCCAATGCCTCTGGAGCTTTGGGCGAGAAGATGTCAGATGAAAAGCTTGTAAGAGAAATATTAAGATCACTCCCCAAGAGATTTGCTATGAAAGTCACAACCATAGAAGAATCTCAAGACATCTCAAATATGAGAGTGGATGAGCTAATTGGGTCCCTCCAAACGTTTGAGATGGGAATATGTGATGGAGCGGAAAAGAAGGCCAAGAGCATAGCATTTATGTCAAACACCGAAGAGGAAGATGAGGTAGATGGTCACGATATTGATGGAGACCTGGCAAATGAGATAGCAATGCTGGGAAGAAAGTTCAACAGACTAATGAAAAAGGTAGACGTCAGAGCTAAGGGCAATGTCAAAAACATCACACTTGACATCAATAAATCCAACAGCTTTGGTAAGACCACAAAGTCTGAAGAGAAGCCCAAAGAAGTTTAGTGCTATGAGTGTAATGGATATGGTCATATTAAAACTGAATGTGGGACCTACCTCAGGAAACAAAAGAGGAGCCTTGTAGCCTCTTGGTCTGATGGAAGTGAAACTGAAGGAGCCACAAATCATGTGAATGCCTTGACAGGAAGATGGGGGTCTGAGGAAGAGTCAATGGATGATGAAAGATCCGTTGAAGAGATGGACACTACCTACAAAGAGTTGTGCCACATAAGGGCAAGAGTGTGCAGACAAGTTGAAAGACAGAAGCAAGTGATAGCTCAGCTGAAAAATAAGAAGAAAGAGTGTATGGGAACCATCTCAAAATTGGAAACTGAGGCTGTATTCTTGAATTCCAAATTAGATGAGATGACTAAGTATGTAAAAATGCTTAACAATGGAACTGCCACCCTAGACAAGATTCTCCAGACTGGGCAAATAACTGGAAACAAATCTGGCATTGGATTCAAGGCTAAGTGCAGTTGCAAATCAAAATCCAAACCTAAGAGCAGCCATGGTAAAAGCAAACCTGAGATGTCACATCAGATGTCACAACAGCAGAAAGGGAACCATCAAAGATGGAAATGCCAATACTGTGGAAAATTTGGCCACCTAACGCCCTTCTGTTATAAGCTATATGGCTATTCTGGTCCTCTTCAGTCTCAACACTAATCTAGGACCAAACATCACAAGACTGTCAACAGAAAGCAATGGGCTCTTAAGACAAAGGTCACAAGTCTAATAGCCCACACTTCCCTCAGAGTCTCAACCAAAGAAGATTGGTATTTTGACAGTGGGTGCTCCAGACATATGACTGGGAACAAAAACCTGTTGACTGAACTTCATCCTCATGCCATGAGTTATGTTACATCTGGTGATGGTGCAAAAGGTGAAATCAAGGGAATGGGTAGGCTGGATTGCCCTGGAGTCCCTGACCTTGATGATGTTCTACTTGTTAAGGGATTAACTGCTAATCTTATAAGCATCAGTCAACTATGTGATCAAGATCTTAATGTAAACTTCACAAAAACTGAATGTCTGATTACTAACAAAGAAAATAAAGTAATCATGAAGGGAGTTAGGTCCAAAGACAACTGCTACATGTGGAGCTCTCAAGAAACTCGATACTCTTCAATGTGTACCTTAGCCAAAGAAGAAGAAGTGAAGATATGTCATCAAAGGTTGGGCCATCTGCACCTGAAAGGTATGAAGAGAATCATATCAGTAGAAGCAGTTAGAGGGATTCCTAACTTAAAAATTGATGAGGGTAAAATTGAAGGAGAATTGCGATCCAAAACGCAGCGGAAATTAAAATTTTCTCCTTTAGAGATCCTTACGAATGGTCATGATCAGTGATAGAATATTTACCTCTTGTGACGATTGAAACCTTTGGTGCAGATCTCTTGTGACAATCAAAGCCTTTGATGCAGATCCACGGAGCGATCACGAACGTTGAACGATGACAACGTCTCTACTCAGTCCACACGAACGGATTCCTTCAATCTCAGTGCTAGCTGGTACGAATGAAGGCTTTGAGTGAGAGAGAGAGAGAGAAAACGAAAATAATGCAACCGCGCTCAATGCTTCTGCACAAGGGTTCTATTTATAGAACCACTTGTGTGGGCTTCAAACTAAAAGCCCACTTAAGTGTATTTTGGCCCATAACTTATAATATGCCCAAAATCACTTAAGCCCATGACACCTTACCATATTTCGTATTCTACTCAAGTACACCGTACCTTACGATGTTCTATAATTCACTTAAGGGCACCGTACCTTACGGTATTCCTTAGTTACTCTATCTCTCATCAATCCGTCCTTTGTGTGTGACCCTGTAGGTTTTCGTGACGTTGGCAATTATATTAAATCACGCATTTAACATAATAAACAGTGAGCGGTATCTAGCAACACATCACTGCTACCCAAGTTACGAAAATGTCATGTGATCTGACAAAACCTCCTGTGATAATAATTATGTGTATAATTACCCCTTTGCCCTTATGTCTATATTGAACACAAGGTATAGACCGTGTCACCCTTGTCCAGTTCAATATCGGGCCCATAGACATTTATCCTGTTACGCAGGATTGGCAAATTCCATCTAGGTCACTCATGTCCCTCAGCATGCTTTGTGGAATACCCATCAACTGTCTTTATGGTTATCCAGTTACGGACAACGTTGGATCAGCAACAAAGCACTCGACTCTACATCTAGGATCCATAGTGGTTTCAAGTCGAAGAGTGGTATACACTATTATCACCATGAGAATAACTTATGACACTTTGCATAACTTTCTATATAGTATTCTCATAGCGGGTCAATCCGGTATAAATATTACTCCTAATATTCATACCTATGTTTAAGACTTGATAACTCTTTATCCATGATCCATGAGATGTGATCATCAGTCTACAAACATAATAGTCTTAATGCTTTAATGTTATCCCACTTCACACTAAAGCTCGACTACGGATACTTTAAGAATAGTGTCCTTATGTTTAATGTGTTCTCATGATTAAGTCACACTTAATACATTAAACGGACTATCTATTCCAGGGACTTTATTAATCAACCATAATAAAGAAAATGCCTTTTATTATTAATAAATAATTCGATACAAGTACCAAAATTATTGGCCTCTAGGGCTTACACCAACAATCTCCCACTAGCACTGGAGCCAATCAGGCATACCCCGTATGCCCATTGATATAGTATGGCCATCATAATTCTGCTGTGCTAGAGGCTTTGTCAGTGGGTCAACTATATTGTCAAGTGTAGGTACTTTACATATTTTCACATCTCCTCTATCTATCATCTCTCGAATGAGATGATAACGCCTGAATATGTGTTTGGATCGTCGGTGAGATCTAGGCTCCTTAGCTTGTGCGATAGCACCATAGTTATCATAATAGAGACCAATGGGATCCACAATGCTAGGGACTATGCCAAGTTCACTAATGAACTTTTTGATCCAAACAACTCTCTTTTCTGCATTTGAGGCAACAATATACTCGACCTCGGTTGTAGAATCAGCAACTGTATCTTGCTTTGAACTTTTCAAGCTCACAGCGCCACCATTTCAGCAAATCACATAACCATTTGGATCATTCATATTAAAGCGTCTCAGCACCTTGTCTATGTACTCTAACTTAGGCCAAGCATTTTATGATCTATCTCTATAGATTCTGATTCCTAATATATAGGCTGCTTCACCTAGGTCCTTCGTAGAAAAGCATTTCCCCAACCAAGACTTTACTTGTTGCAGGATAGGGACATCGTTTCCAATGAGTAATATGTCATCTACATATAATACCAGGAAAATGATCATGCTCCCACTAACCTTCTTGTAGACACAAGGCTCATATTCGTTCTTGATCCATGAGTGATACATCACCTTGATCAGTTATGAGATATCCATATCTCTCAGGTAGGTGACGTATCCTGCCTGACCTACGCTGGTCTTGTTCTACTTGAGCAGGTTGCTCTTACACAACTACTTGTGTTTCCTGCTCTAATTCCTCCATAGGTGTATCAATGCTTTGTGATTCTTGAATTTCTTCAAGCTCTACTTTCCTCCCACTGGTTCCTTTGGAAATAAAATCCTTTTCTAGGAAAACTCCAGTTCGAGCGACAAACACTTTGCCCTCAGAAGGATTGTAGAAGTAATACCCCCTTGTTTCTTTAGGATACCCCACAAATAAGCATTTGTCAGATTTGGGCTCAAGCTTAGTTGAAATTTGTCGTTTCACATAAACCTCGCAACCCCAAATCTTTCTGTAAGACATATGTGGTTTCTTACCACTCCATATCTCATATGGTGTCTTCTCAACCTTTTTGGATGGAACACGGTTAAGTGTGTAAGCTGCTGTCAATAGTGCATGTCCCCAAAAGGAGTTTGGAAGATCGGCGTGACTCATCATGGATCGGACCATGTCTAACAGGGTTCGATTTCTTCTCTCAGATACACCATTCCATTGGGGTGTTCTAGGAGGAGTAAGCTGGGATAGGATCCCACACTCTTTCAGATGGTCATCAAACTCTAGGCTTAAATACTCACCACCTCGATCTGATCGAAGAGTTTTAATATTCTTACCTAGTTGGTTTTAACTCGTTAGGTTTCACCCTTTTAGTATTAATGTTATTAATAGGCATTTCGAGATCAAGGACATATAGTCCATTGCTCATTTGTGCAGTAGCACAGAATATATCATTCAAATAAATTGAGCAACAATTGTTCTTTATTATAAATGAAAAACCAAACTTGTCCAAACAAGAAATGGAAATAATATTCCTGCTAATTGCAGGTACATAATAACAGTTCTCTAACTGAATTATAAAACCACTAGGTAAAGTCAATACATAAGATCCTATGGCTAAAGTAGCAACCTTTGCTCCATTGCCAACTCGTAGGTCAACTTCACCTTTTGCCAAATCTCTACTCATTTTCAGCCCCTGCACATTTGTACAAATGTGAGAACCGCATCCAGTATCTAATACCCATGATGCAGAAGTAGATAAATTTATTTAATAACAAAAATACCTGAAGTTGAAGTCTCTACTCCATTCTTCGTATCTTCCAGGTACTTTGGGCAGTTTCTCTTCCAGTGTCCGGTCTTACCGCAATGGAAGCAGGTGCCTGCCTTTGCTATGCCTCCACTAGGCTTCAAAGCAGCAACAATGGGTCTGGGTTTGGCAACTTCCTTGCCTTTCCCTTTATCACCCTGCTTGGTGGGCCTTTTGTTCTGTCTCTTTCCATTTCCGATCATCAGAATGGACTTCCCTTTTGACTTCAGATTCTGCTCGGCAGTTCTTAACATGGCGAGTAGTTCAGGAAGAGATTTGTCCATATCAATCATATTGAAATTTAGGACAAATTGACTGAAACTATCTGGCAACGATTGCAAGATCAAATCAGTCGCAAGTTCCTTTTCGAGGGGAAAACCCAATCTCTCAAGGTTTTCCACATACCCAATCATCTTGAGTACATGGGGACCAACAGGGGCTCCCTCAGCTAACTTGCTTTGAAAAAGGGCTTTTGAAACTTCAAACCTCTCATGCCTTTCTTGCTCTTGATAGAGCATCTTCAAGTGTTCGATCATATCGAACGCTGACATGTTCTCATGTTGCTTTTGCAATTCTGAGTTCATGGTAGCTAGCATGAGACAAGCAGTTTCATTGGCATCATCGACGTGCTTCTTATAAGCATCTCTTTCTGCCTTAGGTGCAGAACTAGGAGGTTCCTCTTCAGGAACAGGTTTCTCCAAGACATACAGCTTTTTATCATGTTTGAGGACAATCCTCAGGTTTCGGTGCCAATCCAGGAAATTTGTCCCAGACAATTTTTCCTTGTCAAGGATTGATCGCAAGATGTTGTTAGAGGTGTTTGTTGTCATGGTAATCTACACAAGGATTAATGAAAATATAAGTATCATTGACATATTTAATTAGGCCTTTAATTAAATATGCTCCCACTATTTTATTCAAAACAAATGACCCTCATCATTTGATTCGGAAAATCCCGTTGGAAGATTTTCTAGTGGGTCGAGATCCATATTTCACTTCGTTCTAAGTCCGAGTAGGCGGATTACACAAAACTAGGTTGTTTAGGTAGGAACTCCTTCCAATTGTATCTCATACAACTCTCGAATATTTCAGTTGGGTGGATAACTCCTTATTCCAATCCATCATATGGATCATTCCCAACTCTTGCTTCTAAACATATACAAGAAAATTATAATTAAGTTTGACTCATCATTTTAGCAGTTGGATATTACAATTATCCCATCGCACCTCAACTAATACAAAACATGCACCTCGCGTAGGCGAAACCTACATTATTCGATACCAGTCTTGATGAGTGCTAAAACTTGGAAAGCAAACATATATAATATTCTCATAATTTGTTTAGTTAAGTTTGACCCATTGTTTTAACAGTTGGATATTACAATTATCCCATCGCACCTTACTAATATATAGATCATGCACCTCGCGTAGACGAAACCTACATTATCCGATACTAGTCTTGATGAGTGTTAAAACTTGGAAAGCATAAACTTAATATTTAATTTGAGGGAATTGCAATTATTCTTATCTCACCGGCTTATTTATCATATAAATCGTCTCTCACATGCATTAACATACAATCACATGCATCAACATACATAATGAAACAGTTATGACCCCTAGCGCAATTGTTCTCCCAAGCCAATGAGAGAACCTAAGCTAACCTAATAACGATCTAAACTTCTCCAAGCAAGATCTTCAAGGTTGTCCTCCTTTGATATTGAATTCTTCTCTTTCTTCATAACATTGTCCTCCTTTGATATTGAATTCTTCTCTTTCTTCATAACCTTGTCCTCCTTTGACATTGAATTCTTCTCTTTCTTCATAACATTACATTACAGAAGAAACTCGTCTTTCATACGAGGGAGTGAGATGAGAAAAGAAGTTACATTAAGAGATTAAAAGGAGAGGCATGACTCGCAGGTCGTATTTTAAAACCCAAGATAAAGGATAACTAAGGCCATAACTGATCACCACAAGGCAATAATAATAAACACATTATTATTATTATTATTAATTTTAATTCCTTTAATTAATAAAAACCAAATTAAATTTCGGCGACCGATCATACTACGCAGAGTTAGCCGGGGGTTCCGCTGCCCGGTCAGCGGACGGTGGTTCCGCTGACCGATCAGCGGACGGGGTCAAGGGGCAGCGCCCCTGTCCAAAATTTTTAATGAACAATTCATTTGAAATGGACATCGTTTTTGCATCAACACAACTCTTGCGCATTCACAAAATAGAGACCCCAAGAATTCTGACTTGGTGAATGTGACGACCGTCACCCAGCCCATGACGAACGTCATGCCCAGCGTGTTACGACCGTCACAGGGCATGTTACGACCGCCACAGGGCCAAAAACAGAAACGCCTACAATTTTGGATTTGTGAGTGTGACGACCGTCACAAGGCACGTGACGACCGTCACGTCCAGCTTGTTACGATCGTTACAAGCTTGTCACGAGCGTCACGGCCAAAATAACAGAACTTTGAAATAGTCTACAAACCTGTTCCAAAAAGCCCTAAATTCACAACTCCTTGACGGCACAACCCTTGCGCCGTCACCAACCCTAACGCGCCAATTTCAGACCGTCAAACACACCTCGATTGTTGATTCAGTATGATTGATCAACAGGTCATAGCTTCACCATACTAATGTCAGATTCCGAAGCAAATGACCATTGATCGCTCAAAGGAAAACAATCATTTAGTGTTTGAATGAACGAAACAGAAACAATATATCACATATACCGTACTTTGCATTAGGATTACTTATATCATATATAAGTTGATCGGTATCAATTGCGTAACCTATGGACGATCGATGTATCGCTGCTTCACCATACTTATGTCGGTTCCGAAGCATAGTCAACATCAATCATCCAACTCGTACACTCATGATGCCAAATTTAATTACTCGTTTAATTAATTGATTCATTCTGTCTTTTAATCATATTAATACAGAAAATAAACAGCTATTCGAGTCATGGTTTCGTAAGTGGCTCTGATACCACTGAAGGAGAATTGCGATCCAAAACGCAGCGGAAATTAAAATTTTCTCCTTTAGAGATCCTTACGAATGATCATGATCAGTGATAGAATATTTACCTCTTGTGACGATTGAAACCTTTGGTGCAGATCTCTTGTGACAATCAAAGCCTTTGATGCAGATCCACGGAGCGATCACGAATGTTGAACGATGACAACGTCTCTACTCAGTCCACACAAACGGATTCCTTCAATCTCAGTGCTAGCTGGTACGAATGAAGGCTTTGAGTGTGAGAGAGAGAGAGAGAGAGAGAGAGAGAGAGAGAGAGAGAAAACGAAAATAATGCAACCGCGCTCAATGCTTCTGCACAAGGGTTCTATTTATAGAACCACTTGTGTGGGCTTCAAACTAAAAGCCCACTTAAGTGTATTTTGACCCATATCTTATAATATGCCCAAAATCACTTAAGCCCATGGTACCTTACCATATTTCTTATTCTACTCAAGTACACCGTACCTTACGATGTTCTATAATTCACTTAAGGGCACCGTACCTTACGGTATTCCTTAGTTACTCTATCTCTCATCAATCCGTCCTTTGTGTGTGACCCTGTAGGTTTTCGTGACGTTGGCAATTATATTAAATCACGCATTTAACATAATAAACAGTAAGCGGTATCTAGCAACACATCACTGCTACCCAAGACACGAAAATGTCATGTGATCTGACAAAATCTTATGTGATAATACTTATGTGTATAATTACCCTTTTGCCCTTATGTCTATATTGAACACAAGGCATAGACCGTGTCATCCTTGTCCAGTTCAATATTGGGCCCATAGACATTTATCCTGTTATGCAGAATGGGCAAATTCCATCTAGGTCACTCATGTCCCTCAGCATGCTTCGTGGAGTACCCATCAACTGTCTTTATGGTTATCCAGTTACGGACAACGTTGGATCAATAATAAAGCACTCGACTCTACATCTAGGATCCATAGTGGTTTCAGGTCGAAGAGTGGAATACACTATTATCACCATGAGAATAACTTATGACACTTTGCATAACTTTCTATATAGTATTCTCATAGCGGGTCAATCCGGTATAAATATTACTCCTAATATTCATACCTATGTTTAAGACTTGATAACTCTTTATCCATGATCCATGAGATGTGATCATCAGTCTACAAACATAATAGTCTTAATGCTTTAATGTTATCCCACTTCATACTAAAGCTCGACTACGGATACTTTAAGAATAGTGTCCTTATGTTTAATGTGTTCTCATGATTAAGTCACACTTAATACATTAAACGGACTATCTATTCCAGGGAATTTATTAATCAACCATAATAAAGAAAATGCCTTTGATTATTGATAAATAATTCGATACAAGTACCAAAAGTATTGGCCTCTAGGGCTTACACCAACAAAAATCTGTGGAGAATGTCAGATTGGAAAACAAACAAGGATGTCACACCAGAAGCTCAGGCATGACACAACTACCAAAGTCCTAGAACTACTTCATATGGACTTAATGGGACCCATGCAGGTATAAAGCCTTGGTGGTAAGAAATATGCATATGTGGTGGTGGATGATTTCTCCAGATACACCTGGATCAATTTTATAAGAGAAAAATCTGATGTGTTTGAAGTCTTTAAGGAGCTGTGTCTGAAACTTCAAAGGGAAAAAGAAAGCCCTGTTATCAAAATTAGAAGTGATCATGGAAAGGAGTTTGAAAACAGCAAATTTGCTGAATTTTGCTCTTCAGAAGGAATTCATCATGAATTCTCATCTCCCATCACTCCCCAGCAAAATGGTGTGGTGGAAAGAAAAAATAGGACTCTGCAAGAATCAACCAGAGCTATGATTCATGCTAAGAAGTTACCCTATCATTTTTGGGCCGAAGCCATGAACACAGCCTGCTATATCCACAACAGAGTGACATTAAAGAAAGGGATTCCCACAACTCTCTATGAAGTCTGGAAAGGAAGAAAACCTACAGTAAAATACTTCCATGTTTTTGGTAGCAAATGCTATATCTTAGCTGACCGTGAGCAAAGAAGGAAGATGGATCCCTAAAGTGATGAAGGAATATTTTTGGGCTATTCGACAAACAGCAGAGCCTACAGGGTCTTCAACTCCAGAACTAATGTGTTGATGGAATCCATTAATGTAGTGGTTGATGATCAACAGACTGATGTCACAGACGATGTCGAGACATCTCTGAATGATTCTCCAGCTGACTCCTCAGATAAGAATAAGGAAGAAGAACCACCACAAGCTGAACCTGAAGATGACAAAATCAACAAGGGACCCTCTATCAGAATTCAGAAGGATCATCCTAAAGACCTTATCATAGGAGACCCAGATAAAGGAGTCACTACTAGATCAAGAGAAGTTATCTCACATGGCTGCTTTGTGTCAAAGATTGAACCCAGAAATATCAAGGAAGCCTTGACTGATGAGTTCTGGATCAGTGCCATGCAAGAAGAACTAGGTCAATTCAAAAGGAATGAAGTATGGGAATTGGTTCCTAGACCTGAAGGAGTAAATGTCATAGGTACAAAGTGGGTATACAAGAATAAATCTGATGAACAAGGGGTTGTTACTAAAAACAAAGCTAGATTGGTAGCCCAAGGATATACTCAAGTTGAAGGAGTTGACTTTGATGAAACTTTTGCTCCTGTAGCTCGCCTTGAGTCCATTAGATTACTGCTTGGAGTGGCATGTATTCTAAAATTCAAACTGTTTCAGATGGATGTGAAAAGTGCCTTTCTAAATGGCTACCTAAATGAAGAAGTATATGTTGAACAACCTAAAGGCTTCACAGATCCTAACCTTCCTAAACATGTGTACAGATTGAAGAAAGCCCTCTATGGGTTAAGACAAGCTCCCAGGGCTTGGTATGAGAGGCTCACAGTGTTCCTCACTAACAATGGATACAGGAAAGAAGGTATTGACAAAACTCTGTTTATGAAGAATGAAGGAGGGAAGCTCATGGTGGCACAAATATATGTATATGACATAGTATTTGTTGGAGTTTCAGAACATATGGTTGAACACTTTGTTAGACAAATGCAATCTGAGTTTGAAATGAGCCTTGTTGGAGAACTAGCTTACTTTCTTAGGCTACAAGTCAAACAGATGGAAGACTCTATCTTTTTTTATCTCAAATCAAGTATGCCAAGAACATTGTGAAGAAGTTTGGCATGGAGAATGCAAGCCATAAAAGAACTCCTGCTCCTACACATGTAAAAATCTCCAAAGATGAAAATGGTGTCAGTGTAGATCAAAGTCTATACAGAAGCATGATAGGAAGTCTGCTATATCTCACAGCAAGCAGACCTGACATTGCATTTGCTGTTGGTGTGTGTGCTAGATATCAAGCTGAACCAAAAGTCAGTCACATAAACCAAGTGAAGAGAATACTTAAATATGTCAATGGCACCAGTGACTATGGGATGTTATATACTCATGGATCTGGATCTATGTTTACTGGATACTGTGATGCAGACTGGGCTGGAAGTGCTGATGATAGGAAGAGCACATCAGGAGGATGCTTTTTCTTAGGGAACAATCTGATTATATGGTTCAATAAGAAACAGAACTGTGTATCTCTATCCACTGCTGAAGCTGAGTACATAGCAGCGGGAAGTAGTTGTTCTCAACTGGTCTAGATGAAACAAATATTGTCTGAATACAATGTCACACAAGAAGTCATGACATTATACTGTGATAACCTGAGTGCTATAAATATTTCTAAGAATCCTATTCAGCACAGCAGGACAAAGCATATTGACATCAGGCATCACTTCATCAGAGAACTTGTGGAAGAGAAGATCATAGCACTGGAGCATGTTCCTACAGAAGGGAAATTAGCTGACATATTCACAAAAGCTTTGGATGCCAATCAATTTGAATGCTTAAGAGGAAAATTGGGGATTTGTGTGTATGAGAATTTATAGCAATCAAAGGGGTGTGTGGTTAGTTCTCACAAAAAGAGTTTGAAGATTTGTGAGGAATGGTATGGTGAAAGAGGTAAGGAGTGTAAAGATGCTATGAGATTTTCTCACCTTTGGTCAATTTTGACTAAAAAGGGGGAGAAGAGCTTGATGTGGAAGTTGGATGTGGCTGATCAGAAGGGCAGCTATTATTGACTGGTGCACAGGTGTTGATGTTGAAGCAGATGTCAGTATGACATTCTGGCTGGTGCACAGGTGTTGATGTTGAAGCAGATGTCAGTATGACATTCTGGCTGGTACAGGTACTGGTGTTCAGTAGCTGTTATGGTTATGCACAGATTTAGGGGGAGAAAAGTACCCTTGTGCATTTGTGTGTCTTACTAGTTGCATCCATAACTAGTCATTCTGTTGATTGTTGCACAGATTTAGGGGGAGGAGAAGTACCCTTGTGCATGTGTGTATTACTAGTAGCCATAGCTAGTAATTGTTTTGCTTTTGCTGTTGGTTAAACTACTGTTATGTGGTTTAACTGCTGATAGTTTACCTTGTGAACAAAAAGGACAGATATATATTTTAGCCAAAATTTGCCAAATGGGGAGTTTGTTGATTCTAAGAGTTGGCAGCAATTTTGGTAAAACAAAGAGTGTTCACAAGATGTCATGTGTGATGTCTTAACATGAGATATCCTATGTACCTGCTGGAGTTGAAGAACATATGCAAGCAGGATTGTTTCAGAATGCCACATACATTGACAAGGCTTCTGATATTGGCTGTACCTGCTGGAGCTTATATGGAAGACATATGCTGCAGGATTGTTTCAGTTGACATACTCATTGTCATGGTAACTGATATGGTTGTACCTGCTATAAAAGGAAACTAGATTATGCAGGATTTTTTCAGATGTCAGACCCGATGTCATGACATCCTGTACACATAACATTCAGTATGAACGTCTGGTGTTTTGTGATTGCACAATTAGTGGCAATCATTGGTTGATTGAAGATATGGCTAGCTGGCGCATTCTATCAAGAATATCAACCAGATTTGTTTATTTTCAAGGGGATCTTTACAGCTGATATGAAAAGATTTGATTGGAAAATATATCTAGGGTTTTCAAGGTGTCCAATACTTCTATAAAAAGGGACTTAGAAAACCTGATTGAACACACAACCAAGACTGAGCGAAATTTAGAGAGAGAGCTAGGGTTTGTGTCTGTAGGTCATTCAAGTCATCCATTGATGATTGAATTGGACTGATTTGTCTTCTTGATCAAAGCTTTAAAGCAAGATCAAGAGTGTGTCTTCTTGATTGAAACTGTGAAGTAAAATCAAGAATATTGTAATTGAAAAGTATTTTCTTTTCACAAGGGATTGTTGTTTAAAATCACGGGTGTGTGATTGTAAGGGAAGTGAGTGCGTTCTCATATCTAAGAGTGCTTAGGTAGAAATTGCACGGGTGGAGATTAGGTGAGAAAGACTGTAACTTGGTGAAGTGTACGGATATTCTTTGAACTAATTCTATTTTAGTGGATTTTCTTCCTGGCTTGGTAACCCCCAAACGTAGGTGAGTTGCCCCGAACTGGGTTAACAATTGCTCGTGTTATTTGCTTTACCATTCTGTTTTTGTTTATCCATTGTTTATAACCAGATATCAATGTCGTAACATTATCTTCGACATCTTATATCTGATACCAGAATTTCAAATAAGAATCCCTAACTTTAAATAAAACCATGAACTACCCTAAAATCATGAACAAAAAGGATAGAAATCAGCGCCCCGGTAACAAGTAAGGGCAAATGTGTAATTTCTATTTCAACAACTTTAAAGCTTCTCATGATCACGGGACTGCTAAATAAAACGCACAACAAACCCTCGCCTCTAAATGTAACCCTATTAATCCTAAACACACAACAATCGCAACGCAACCTGTGATTTCAGAGTCTTTTCATTTTCTCTATGAATATTGATTTTCTTTGAGATCGTTCTTTTCTAAGGTTCTCGTCTCGTTTTATCTGCGCTTTCCCTTCGCAGTTCGCCTCGTAATATGTAAGCCTTTTTTTCTTATTCTTTTGATTTTTTCTCTCAGATCGTTGCCCTAAACCCTAAACCCTAATTTTTTTTGAAAAGATGGTTATTTTCGTATTTTTTTTTAAAAACCTGGTTATTTAAAAAAAATCGAATAAAAAAGAATTAAAAGTAATCAATTTTAATAGTGTTACTTTTTGAATAGAGAAAATAGAATGATAATGACAAAATCATCCCTGCAGGAATTGTATTGTGATTTCAGAGTCTTTTCGTTTTCTCTATGAATATTGATTTTCTTTGAGATCGTTCTTTTCTAAGGTTCTCGTCTCGTTTTATATGCTCTTTCCCTTCGCAGTTCGCCTCGTAATATGTAAGCCTTTTTTTCTTATTCTTTTGATTTTTTCTCTCAGATCGTTGCCCTAAACCCTAAACCGTAAACCCTAAACCCTAAATTTTTTTGAAAAGATGGTTATTTTCGTATTTTTTATTGAAAAACCTAGTTATTTAAAAAAAATCGAATAAAAAAGAATTAAAAGTAATCAATTTTAATAGTGTTACTTTTTGAATAAAGAAAATAGAATGATAATGACAAAATCATCCCTGCAGGAATTGTATATGAATTTGATTTTGTGTTATCAACGACACAAATCGTGAGAAGCTAACACATATTAGTGAATAAATAAGAATCCATAACTTTAAATAAAACCATGACCCACCCTAAAATCATGAACAAAAAGGATAGAAATCAGCGTCCCGGTAACAAGTAAGGGCAAAGTCGTAATTTCAATTTCAACAACTTTAAAGCTTCTCATGATCACGGGACTGCTAAATAAAACGCACAACAAACCCTCGCCTCTCAATGTAACCCTATTAATCCTAAACACACAACAATCGAAGCGCAACCTGTGATTTCAGAGTCTTTTCATTTTCTCTATGAATATTGATTTTCTTTAGATCGTTCTTTTCTAAGGTTCTTGTCTCATTTTATCTGCGCTTTCCCTTCGCAGTTCGCCTCGTAATATGTAAGCCTTTTTTTCTTATTCTTTTGATTTTTTCTCTCAGATCGTTGCCCTAAACCCTAAACCGTAAACCCTAAACCCTAAATTTTTTTGAAAAGATGGTTATTTTCGTATTTTTTTTGAAAAACCTAGTTATTTAAAAAAAATCGAATTAAAAAGAATTAAAAGTAATCAATTTTAATAGTGTTACTTTTTGAATAGAGAAAATAGAATGATAATGACAAAATCATCCCTGCAGGAATTGTATATGAATTTGATTTTGTGTTATCAACGGCGCAACCTGTGATTTCAGAGTCTTTTCATTTTCTCTATGAATATTGATTTTCTTTGAGATCGTTCTTTTCTAAGGTTCTCGTCTCGTTTTACCTGCGCTTTCCCTTCGCAGTTCGCCTCGTAATATGTAAGCCTTTTTTTTTTCTTATTCTTTTGATTTTTTCTCTCAGATCGTTGCCCTAAACCCTAAACCCTAAATTTTTTTGAAAAGATGGTTATTTTCGTATTTTTTTTGAAAAACCTGGTTATTTTAAAAAAAAAATCGAATAAAAAAGAATTAAAAGTAATCAATTTTAATAGTGTTACTTTTTGAATAGAGAAAATAGAATGATAATGACAAAATCATCCCTGCAGGAATTGTATATGAATTTGATTTTGTGTTATCAACGACATAAATCGTGAGAAGCTAACACATATTAGTGAATAAATAAGAATCCCTAACTTTAAAGAAAACCATGACCCACCCTAAAATCATGAACAAAAAGGATAGAAATCAGCGTCCCGATAACAAGTAAGGATATTGAACCAGTTTTGATTTTTTCTCTCAGATCGTTGCCGACGGTCATTTGGATTTGAGATATGTTTTTGATTTTACTCTAATAAAGTTGATTTTAAACTGGTTCTCAAAACCCGATTAACTAGTTTGGTTCTCAAAACCAGTTATCCGATCTGATCTAGTTTTCAAATCCAATTAAAAGAACTGTTCTTTAGGTGTTTAAACTGGTTCTCAAATCCAGTTAACTGATCGAAACTTCATTTTAAACTAGTTCTCAAATCCAGTTAACTGGTCTAAACTGTTTCTTAAACTGGTTCTCAAATCCACTTAACTGAACTGTTTTTTAACTGGTTCTCAAATCCAATTATCTAAACTGTTTTTTAAACTGGTTCTCAAATCCAGTTATCTAAACTGTTTTACTAAATCCAGTTAACTGAATTGTTTCTTAAACTGGTTCTCAAATCCAGTTAACTGAACTGTTTTTTAATCTGGTTCTCAAATCCGGTTGACTGAACTGTTTATTAAACTGGCTCTCAAATCCGGTTGACTGAACTGTTTATTAAACTGGTTCATAAATCCAGTTATCTGAACTGTTTTTTTCAATTGTATAACTGAACTATTTTTTCAACTGGTTCTCAAATCTGGTTATCTGAACTGGTTTTTAAACTAGTTCTCAAATCTGGTTATTTTAAACTGGTTCTCAAATCCAGTTATCTGAACTGTTTTCTAAACTGGTTCTCAAATCCGGTTAACTTAAACTGGTTAGAAAATCCAGTTATCTGAACTGTTTTTTAATTGGTACTCAAATCCGGTTATGTTAAACTGGTTAATAAATCCAGTTATCTGAACTGTTTTTTAACTGGTTCTTAATTCCAAGTATCTGAACTATTTATTAAACTGGTTCTCAAATCCAGTTAATTGAACAGTTTTTTAAACTGGTTCTCAAATTCAGTTATCTGAACTGTTTTTAAATAGGTTCACAAATTTGGCTAATTGAGTTGGTTCTCTAATCCGGTTATCTGAACTTTTTTTAAGCAGGTTCTTAAATCTGGTTATTTGAACTGTTCTTTAAACTGGTTCTCAAATCCGGTTATTTAAATTGGTTACTGAATCCAGTTACCTGAACTGGTTTTTAACTGGTTCTCAAATCAAGTTATCTGAACTGTTTTTTAACTGGTTCTCAAATCCAGTTATTTAAATTGGTTACTGAATCCAGTTACCTGAACTGTTTTTTAACTGGTTCTCAAATCAAGTTATTTGAACTGTTTTTAAAATTGGTTCTCAAATCCAGTCAATTGAACTGTTTTTAAAACTGGTTTCCTTTATAAACCAAGATAACTGAACTATTTTTTTAACTGGTTAGCTTTTTAAATTCAGTTATCTGAACTCCAATTTTGTTTTCTTTATTGGTTATCTGAATTGCAATTGTACTAACGATCTACGTGAAATCCATTTCCTGAACGTTTTTAAAACTAGTCATCTTGAATTACAAATCCTTAAACCAGTTGATCTTAAAATTCAGATATGTAAACTGTACCCGGACTGCAATTCCCCAAACCCCTTAAATCCAGTTATTTAAATTGTTTTCTAATCAGTTTTGTTTTTAAAACTAGGTAACTGAACTGCAATATAAAACTAATATTATAGAAAAATTATGTTAATATAAAAATAATAAATAATAAAATTGGTCCATTGCAAATTTAGTAACAAGTGATTTTATTATTATACAATTTTTTAAATAAACACCTCACAAAAATGATTTTCACGAGAAATAATAAAAAAACAATTTTAAATTTTAATAGATTTTTAATATTAAAAATTTAACAATAACATATTTTAAACTTGAAAACAATATCTAATTAGTGCAATAATACTATATTTGTTTCTGTAATGTTGTATTTTAATAACCAATAAAAAATACTCCAATAAACCATAAGAATTAATTTTAGGAAAATAATCAAAGTTAATATTAAATTAAATGATTTATCTTTACATTTTTAAAATGATTTTAAAATGATTTTAGCCAAGCCACTTTAGCAAGAGCATTTGTATAGATGAATGAAATCATTCCATCCTTAATCATTTTTCTCACAAAGGAATGTCTAAATCCTATATGCATAGACTTTCCATTGTACACTTCGTTGATTCTATGATACTCTCAAATGGATTTATTCATAATTCTTGTGACAAGTGTTTATACACAAAAGTATTTATTTGCCTCTATGTTGATGACATGTTAATAATTAGCAATAATTTGAATGGAATTTTAGAGACAAAGAGGTTTCTAACTTCCATTTTAAAATGAAAAATCTTGGACTTGTACACAATTCTAGGGATCAAAGTTAAGCGAAACAGTGGGGTTCAAACACATATTGAGAAAATGCTTGATAAGTTCAAACACCTAAAATTTAAGGAAGTAACCATTCCATTTGATCATGTCGTCAAACTTCAAAAGAACAATGGAAGTGCAATAGGGTGTCTTATGTACTTAATGCAATGTACCAGACCTGATATATCATTTGTAGTTAGTAAAATGAGTAAATTTACTAGTAATCCAAGTAATGAACACTAGAAGGCAATCATGAGGATTTTTGGCTATCTACTGAAAACCCAAAACCTTGGCCTTCATTATGGTAGGTTTCCTACCATACTAGAAGGATATACCGATGCGAGTTGGATATCTAACGTTGGAGATCATAAATCTACAACTAGATGGATATTTACACTAGCTGGAGGAGCAATTTCTTGGAAGAGCAAGAAGCAAACATGTATTACTCTTTCGACCATGGAATCAGAGTTCGTGGCTCTCGCTTCCACTGGTCAAGAAGCAGAATGGTTGAGGGATCTTCAATTGAAAATTATAATTTTGTCGATCTATTTACTAAGCCACTTGCCCGAGACTTAGTAAAAACAACCTCGAGAGGCATGGGGTTGAAACTCCTTGAATAAGAGTTCCAACAGCGGCGACAACCCAATCTTATGTTAACAAAACATTAACTTCAAGATTCAATGGGTAACAAAAAGTTATTGATTTGGGTGTAAGTCAGACATTGGGTAATAATGTTGACTATTTTAAATAGAGGGTTGAGATTTTCAAAACATCTTAATGAAGTTCATAACCTAGGAAAAGCATCTCATGGGAAAATATACAAAATGAACTTCACCTATGTGAATTCCGAGATGGTGTCGCCTCAAAGTGAGAGTTGGAGTTTCTCTCATGAAAAATTCATGAAACAGGATGACACATAACTATAAATAAGTGCTAAGTGAGATATGTAGAGGAAGAACCTTTAAAGAGTGTGTGTAAGGTCACGTCGGTCTAATAATATGGATTAATGGTTTAAAAGCATTACTACCTAATATTCCGACTAAACTTTGCGTTATCCTCACTAAGGTTAAATTTTAAATCGAAAGATACCTAATTGTATTAACACTCTTTATATCTCATTTTCAGGAATTAGTTTTGTCATTCTTAGAACAAGTGGGGGATTGTTGGAAATTATGAACAATAATTGCCATGAGTATGTTCCAATATGACAAAAATTGGCAATTGAGTTAATTGCAATAAATGCATGGCAAGTAATCCCATAAAGAAAGTGGATCTAACATTAAAAATATTTATAAAGACCTTGAAACATTAAACTCACCAAAGGAGTCAAAGAGGATAAGGTGCCACATGGAGAAATGTGATGGTCCCAAGCATTATGTCACATAACAACCAATCGTCGGTGTAGTCACCGACGACACCGGCTGCGGCTCTGGGACCAGGTCCGAGGGCGTGTGCGTAGAGGCGTTAGTGGTGCCTTATAGGCGGCACTTGAGCACTTAGGCACGATGCATTGGAGCAAGCAGGCTATTCGCGACGTTAATGAGGTGGCGCTCCGGCGGTCGGCCTTTGGTCGGCCTACTGCAAATTAATTTTAAGTATTGCTCCATGATTTTGGTCGTTGCTTACAGTTTGAATTTTGAATTCAAAATATACAACACTTCATGAAGTGGTACATTGTATTATCATAGGTGAACCATTGCAAAATATGGTGAAAAAGTGTTGTTTCATCAAGACTTGCAAACTTATGAAACAACACATGCATGACCTATATATACATGATTCTGAATTCGAAAACATTAACTCAAAATTGTACATCCTCTTCCATATTCCATATTGTTAGCTCACAATTTCGAATCCCATTTTAGAATTACCAAAATGGAAATCCCAATGAAGATGTTTTCGATCGAATTTGGTATTAGGGAGATCCAGTCGAAAGTCCCTGGGTGAGAAGGGCCAACGTGCAGTTAGGACTTAGAAATATTTCTTCAAATGTTTTAAAGATGGTTTCGATTGAAGATTCAAATTCAAATAAAGAAGAGAACTTTGTTCTCATCTGAAACTGATGAAAGTACACGTGAAGAATAATGGACAGCTACATCCATGCAAAGGGCCATGTGTCTCGACATGATTGAATGGACGTTAGAAACAGTTAATTCGATTAAGTATAAAGAGAGGGTCTTAGTGTTAGGATCAGTGGTGTCAAAGTGTGTACAGAGTCTGTAAAATTTACAAGTACCCGTGTGAAGAGGAACCGTAAATTAAGAGATGTACGTTTGTTTACACCATTGTCAGTTATTTTGAAGCAACACAATTTATCTTTACTTTTCCAGAAATACTTCTTCATTTCAAACATTCTTAATACTTCTTTATTTCAAAAATTCTTCTTTGCTGGTAGTTATCATCATTTCTTTTACAATCTTTCTCTTTAATTCGTATTAGTTTTTTACTGTATGAGTTTTTAATCATCATTACCACAGACACTATCGAAGTGTTCATATTTACTAGAATTTACTTTAAAACAATTAACACATGTTCTAGGATCAATCTGATCGATCCTGTGAGTAACCGAATTTAGCAATTTGGAAGATCAACGGTTGTTTACCATTTCTCACGGTAAACAAATTGGCAGACCCAATGGGACAGTGTTGAAAAGTATATTTCCGGCAAATAATTTTTTATCATATCCACAGAGATTGGGTGATATTACCGCCGTTCAATAATCTCAATTGTTGTAAGTTTGAAAAGTAACCAAGTTGTTTTTGAATGAATTGTTATCTCTTAATTAAAATGACACTAAGACAATGAAATTAGTTTTAAATCAAATATAAAAGGCTTGCCAAGATTGGAGTTCACTATCCCAATTTCTTATGTTTCCCTAGTGACAACTATATGGACTCAAAATTATTGATAATATTCAACTATCCTCTCAATAACATTTATTTCTAAATGATATTCTGATAATCACTATATTAATCTTTAAACGATTTCTCCATCTAACTATTAATATAACAATCTTTAATGTTTGATACAAAAGAAAAGTAGTGTATAAATCTATTTCTACAATTTATTCACTACTTGAAAGCATACTTTAGGTCAAGATTTGAACAACCTTTATCAACAATAACTCAAATCTGAATATTTAAAATAGGGTGAAAGTATCAATCCATACATCAATAATCAATTGTCACATACAAGAGTTAATAAGAATACATAATCAATAAGGGATAGCTACTACCTCCAATCTTGCCAAAGTGGGGTTTAGCTCCTCATCACCTTGTTTGACAACAATGGAATGGATACAAAAAATGGCCTCTAGATTGCTCTTACAAAACTTGTGATAATCTCTCCTTTTCTCCCCATGTGTGGTTAAAAAGTTCATTGTTTCTCTAATAATCTCCTTTTGGTCTAAAACAGAAAAGTGGTCTCAAAAGGTTCTAAAAATGCCACACTTAAGTTGGGCTCCAAACATAACAAGTGGCCCAAACTAATTAAAAGGCTTGCTATCTTCGCAGGGTTCACGGTGCCAACATGGGTCGCGACACGAACTGAAGAAAATGCAACTTCTTTGCCTTGCAAGCTTCCTCAACACTTTTTCTTCCAAACTTTATTCTTCAAGTGTGTTTCCAAAATGCCCATCAAGCTCCTTCCAAATTTTTCTCATACAATCCAATGCTCTCTTGTCCACAATTTCTACAAAACTAACAAATAAGTGAAATATCTACTCAAAACATAATTAAAATAAACTTAATTGCATATTTACTAAATTGTGAGAATAAAAGTGTGTAAATTCGATAAGAAAATGGTAAAAGGGACCAATAATAATATATGAAAAGTAGTGATAATTGGTCCCTAACAACTCTCCCTAACTTATTATTTTGTTTGTCCCTAAACAAAAGTTTTTCACCAAAGTAACAAAAGTAATGAAACAAGAGAATGAAACAAGGATTAACCAAAGACACTTAAATGGTTCAAAAGTGTACAGCCCTTTCACAATCCACTTGCCTCAATGCTAGACAAAACATGAACAAGAATAATGGTTGGGTGCAAATACCAAGAAATTCAAAGCAATACATGTCGAAATTGAATCAAACTTATACACACATCATAGTAATGATGAATAAACATGATGGTTTTCTTTCACTCATCCGAACAATTAAATCAACATCAACTCGAATCATGCGGTCATCAAAGCAAACACTAAATCATGTGAAAAAAATGAGAATCAAGAGGTCTTTCAAAGGTTGTACTGTGGCTTGGGTTACAAAGAAAGGGTATGATTAAGGGAATTCAAACAAAAATGCCTATCCCAAGGGAGCATTCCCATAAATTCAAACTCAACAACAAATTCTATTTTTGATCCCAATTTTTCTTCTTTTCTTATTTTTCAACAACAACACAACCATGAACTCTCTTTTTATTTTTTCTTCTTCTTTTTACTAGCTCCATAATTTCAAAGGTGACTTATTGTTCTTGTTTCTTTTCACACTTTCACCTTTTCTAAAACACCACTTTTTCAAGTTTTTATCAACTCTTCTAAGTTACTCTCCCCAACTTTAGACTTCAAGACAAAATTTATGCAGTAATGCTCCCTACTTAGACATAGGCAAAAGACAAAAATTGCAAACAAAATCGGTTGAAGGTTCAATTGAAACAAAAGAAATTAGGATTCATTTATTCGCAATATTTTTAATGGAATTTGCACTTATCAATCAAATGAATCCTAATACAAGCTCAAAGGGGTTAAACTAAGGATCACTCCTCACAAGGTTAGTTGATTCAAAACTTTTTTTTTGGCCAAGTGGTTTTTCTCAATAACAAACAATGTCTCTATCACTTTCACAATTTTCACAAAAATAGACTAATGCATGATTTAGCATGATAAGAATGAATTGAAATAATATTCGGTCTCCCGCATTTAGTGCACAATGGAAGGCTACCTCACAATTGGTTAAGTTCTACTTTGATTCAAAATTGACATGTATCTCAAGGAATTTATGATAGGAAATTTGCAACACACCATCAAACTATTCATGTTAAGTCTAGAAAGCGGTAAAGTGTACCTTGAAATGCCGACAACCAATTCTTATCATCACCACTCAATGTGTCATACGCTTCCTTCCTTGCAAGCATTACTTGGTTCATTCAAGCTTAACTCAAGAACGAGAATAATTAAACAAAAAAGTGGGGCATACCAAAGTTCATAGAAACACACAATTAAACTTCACAATAAATATACATGCAATTAACAAAATAAAAGTTCACGGTGAAACGAGAGCCACCAAAAGTACAAAAAAAACGGGAAACACCAACATGTGATGCTTCCTAAAGTACAACCATAATTAAAAACACAAAAACAATAATAATAATAATAAAAACTAACAAATAAAAAAAATCTAATACTACCCAAACCAAGGTCTTCAATCCTCCTCATCAACACCACCGCCCACGGACCCAATGACATCTTCCATGTCTTCATCGTGACCCGCACCACTAGCTTGACCACTATCTCCTGCATCCCCCATGAATGTTGGCCTGCCCTCAGGCCAATTAGAATAAGATACGTACTCCACCTGAGTCGGAAAAGTGCGGGCTTCGGGTGCTAAGAATGTGTTCTGGAACTGCTGCTGCATGGCATCAAATAAGAATAATTGAGACCTCCTAGAAGCCTCAAAGTTTTCACAACAGTAAGTGGCAAACGCCATCTGATCAAAAACTGGTGCACAACGGGCGCGAGGCCTAGATGAAGAAGTGTCTGCTTCCTTAACTCTATCCATCTGACTTTGGCAGAACCTGTTCAAAAACGCATCATTAATCACACTGGTTATAGAAAGGTGCATCTCATCCGGAATAGGCACATTTGCACTTCGGTAAAGCCCCATAATCAGCCCTGGATACATGAGCACACCGGCTTTCCCTCCGAACTTTGTCCCGCTAGTTTCCACTTTTCTCATCTCCCCCGTGATGATAGACGCATCCACTGATTTCCCAATCATAATGTAATACAAAAGGAAACCGGCATCGAGTGGAATTGTGGTACTATGGCTCCGCGGCCGAATGTTGTTCAACAAAAGAACCAAATAAGCTCGGGCTTCCAAATTAAGGGTTTCCCTCTTCCAAGATTTTTCAAATCCTTGATCGTTCAAGTCATACGTCCTTCCCTCAAGGCAAAGGTGAGCACTAACAGCATCAAGATCCCTATCATTTGCGATCTCTTTAGCACAGTATTCACACCGCATGTTACCCGCCAAGGTGAGAGGATGACCCAAATAAGTATTGATTGCATCCCTATTGAAAGCGATGATCTTCCCCCTCACCCTAGTTTGATAGTGGTATGCTACACCTTCTTCCAATTGAAGAGCATTGGCGTAAAATTCACGCACAATGTCATAATTGATTTCCGCTTCCGGCTCACAAATTTTCCCCCAAAAATTCTCCACAATCTTCCTATAGTTGCCACCTGGTGACAAACGAATTAACCTCTCTGGCTGGATGGTTCTTTTGATCAGCTTTTCAAACCTCTCCTCATGCTCATTACTAATGAATTTCCACATGGACCTTGAGGGACCAGAGCTTACTATTTTTGTGCGCTTAGACATCTGCAAGAAAACCACAAAGCAGCCACACAACAGCCAAGAATTAAGTCAGCACACGTAACAAGAAAAAAATAAAGTGCTGAAATTCTTCCAGTTCGTGGCGCGAAAACCAGATCACGACGCGATCTCTGTGAAACCCAGAAAAACCAATAGCCATAGGGTTTTTCCTACTGCTCAAATCCTTTCAAAATTTATACCACAAACTCTTAACCTGTCCTAATTTGAAGAATCTCTACACATGCAAAGTGAATTTCAACAAACAAAAATTATCTTCTAACAATTACCCTAATTCACCTTGATGAGAGAGCAAAGAAGGAAAAAGGAAAAAGAGTAAGCATACCTTGATGAGAGAAAGAGATTGAAATGATTCTTGCAAAAAATGGGATTATTGAGATTGAGAGGGTTAAGATTGTTAGGTTTGAGTTTGGGAGTGAGAGAGTGTGTTGTGAAAGTGGTGAAGAGAGAGGGATAAAGTTATAAAATATAATAAGGAAACAAAAGTAAAACAAAAAACAGAAAATAAAAGGGGCCTGTTCCGCTCAGTTCGCGGGGTCAACTTGGTTTGCGGCGTGAACTGAAGGTTTCCTAACTTCCAGAATATCACACAAAAATAGGGGAATTAAATTTCCACTCAGTTCGCGGGGCGAACTGAAGGAATTTTCTAAAAATGTTGGAAATTGGACTGACCTCCATTATAATCTCGAAAACAAAGCAAAATACATTACACAAATGAAGTAACAAAAAAATGAAATGCATGCTTACAAAATTGGGTTGCCACCCAACAAGCGCTTTGTTTAACGTCGTTTGAGCTCGACGGTTCGGCGGTACTTCACGATTTGACGAGCGAAACTACATAGACGTCTCTGTTTACTTCTCCACCATGGTAGACTTTTAATCTCCGCCCATTCACAGTCCATCTCTCTTTTGACTTTGGGTCCTCAACCACAATGGCTCCATAATCTCGCACCTCTTTCATTACAAACGGTCCCGACCATTTGGACTTCAACTTACCCGGAAGCAACTTGAGTCTTGAATTAAAAAGGAGCACCATTTGTCCAACTCTGAACTCCTTGTGATGGACATTTCCATGATGGTATGCTTTCACCTTCTCCTTGTAAAGCTTGTTTGAGTGGTAAGCATTGTTCCTTAATTCCTCCAATTCATGGAGTTGTTCTTTTCTTTCCTCACCGGCTAGAGTGGAGTCAAAGTTCAAGAATTTAAGAGCCCAAAGTGCTCTATGTTCCATCTCTACCGGGAGATGAAAAGTCTTCCCATAAACCAACTGAAATGGGGTTAGTCCAATAGGAGCTTTGTAGGCGGTACGATATGCCCATAAAGCTTCATCCAATTTTGAAGACCACTCTTTTCTTGAGCTCGAAACAGTTTTTTCAAGTATCCTTTTTACTTCTCTATTTGACACTTCCGTTTGACCATTTTCTTGTGGATGGTAAGGAGTAGTCACTTTATGCTTTACACCATAATGTTCCAAGACTTTTTCCAAGGGTGTTCTGCAAAAATGTGATCCCTCATCGCTTACTAACACCATAGGCACACCAAAACGTGAAAATATGTTTTTCTTTAGAAATCTTATCACGGTTTTGGAGCCGGCCTTAGGTGAAGCAATTGCTTCCACCCACTTTGACACATAGTCAACGGCTACAAGAATATACTCATTATAGAAAGAAGAGGGAAATGGGTCAACAAAATCAGTGCCCCAACAATCAAAGACTTCCACTTCCAACATGTTGGTTAGGGGCATTTCATCTCGTTTGCCTATCCCTCCGCTTCTTTGGCATGTGTCACAATTCTTTGCATGTTCATGTGCGTCTTTAAACACGGGCGACCAATAAAATCCCGCTTGGAGGACTTTAGTGGTTGTTCGCAAACCGCTATAATGACCTCCATACGGAGAGTTATGACAATGCCAAAGGATATCTTTTGACTCTTCAAGTGTCACACACCTTCTTAAAATGTTGTCCACACCCGCTTTGAACAAATACGGGTCATCCCACACATAGTACTTTGCATCCGCTAAAAATTTCTTTCTTTGATTACTAGTGAGGTCTTTCGGTGTCAAACTGGTTGCCTTATAATTAGCAAAATCGGCAAACCAAGGCCTCACTTGAATCGCATAAAGCTTTTTGTCCGGAAATTCTTCCCTCACTTCTTCTTTATTTGTAATTTCCACATTAACCAATCAGGACAAATGATCCGCTACCAAGTTTTCGGAACCCTTTTTATCCCGGATTTCCAAATCAAGTTCTTGTAATAACAAAATCCAACGAATTAGTCTTTGTTTGGAATCTGGCTTGGTTAGAAGATACTTGATTGCCGAATGGTCGGTGTAAACTACAACTTTGGACCCGATCAAATAAGCTCTAAATTTTTCCAATGCATACACTATAGCTAGTAACTCCTTTTTGGTTGTCGCATAATTGACTTGCTTCTCATTTAAAACTTTACTAGCATAATGGATGGAATGAAATTTTTAGCTCTTCTTTGACCCAAAACCGCACCAACCGCATAATCGCTTGCATCACACATAAGTTCAAAATCAAGTGTCCAATCAGGTGCAACGATTATGGGTGCGGTGACTAACTTTTCTTTTAACTCATGGAATGCTTTTAGACACGACTCATCAAAAAGAAATTGCGTACCTTTGTTGAGCAAATTACTCAAGGGCTTTGCTATCTTTGAGAAGTCCTTGATAAATCTTCTATTGGTGTAAGCCCTATAGGCCAATACTTTTGGTACTTGTATCGAATTATTTAAAAGACATTTTCTTTATTATGGTTGATTAATAAAGTCCTTGGAATAGATAGTCCGTTTAATGTATTAAGTGTGACTTAATCATGAGAACACATTAAACATAAGGACACTATTCTTAAAGTATCCGTAGTCGAGCTTTAGTGTGAAGTGGGATAACATTAAAGCATTAAGACTATTATGTTTGTAGACTGATGATCACATCTCATGGATCATGGATAAAGAGTTATCAAGTCTTAAACATAGGTATGAATATTAGGAGTAATATTTATACCGGATTGACCCACTATGAGAATACTATATAGAAAGTTATGCAAAGTGTCATAAGTTATTCTCATGGTGATAATAGTGTATACCACTCTTCGACCTGAAACCACTATGGATCCTAGATATAGAGTCGAGTGCTTTGTTGCTGATCCAACGTTGTCCGTAACTGGATAACCATAAAGACAGTTGATGGGTACTCCACAAAGCATGCTGAGGGACATGAGTGTCCTAGATGGAATTTGCCAATCCTGCGTAACAGGATACATGTCTATGGGCCCGATATTGAACTGGACAAGGGTGACACGGTCTATACCTTGTGTTCAATATAGACATAAGGGCAAAGGGGTAATTATACACATAATTATTATCACAGGAGGTTTTGTCAGATCACATGACATTTTCGTAACTTGGGTAGCAGTGATGTGTTGCTAGATACCGCTCACTGTTTATTATGTTAAATGCGTGATTTAATATAATTGCCAACGTCGCGAAAACCTATAGGGTCACACACAAAGGACGGATTGATGAGAGATAGAATAATTAAGGAACATCGTAAGGTACGGTGTACTTAAGTAGAATACGAAATATGGTAATGTACCAAATACTTAAGTGATTTTGGCATATTATGAGATATGGGCCAAAATGCACTTAAGTGGGCTTTTTGGCTTGAAGCCCACACAAGTGGTTCTATAAATAGAACCCATTGGGTAGAAGCATTGTAACTCACTGAGACAGAAAACACAACTGAAGAGTTGGAATTTCGTATCTCTCTCTCACTCAAAGCCTTCATTCATAACAGCTAGCACTGCGATTGAAGGAATCCGTTCGTGTGGACTGAGTAGAGACGTTGTCATCGTTCAACATTCGTGATCGCCCCGTGGATCTGTAACAAAGGTTTTGATCATTATCAGAGATCTGCACCAAAGGTTCGAATCGCCACAAGAGGTAACGATTCTATCACTGATCATGCCCATTCGTAAGGATCACTAAATAGAGAAAATTTTAATTCCGCTGCGCCTTGGATGGCTATTCTCCTTCAGTGGTTTCAGAGCCACTTACGAAACCATGAATCTGATATTTGTTTTTGTTCTGTAATAATATGATTAAAGACAGGATGAATCAAAGGTTAAATTGAGATCGATCAAGTTACATATATGTGATATATGCAATCCGGATGCAAAATACATTATATATGATATAGTGTTCTCGTTTCGTTCATTCAAACCCTCAACGATTGTTTTCCTTTGAGCGATCAATGGTCGTTTGCTTCTTGATCTGACATTAGTATGGTGAAGCAATGACGTGTTGATCAATCATACTGAATTAACAATCGAGATGTGTTTGACGGTCTGAAATTGGTGCATCAGGGTTAGTGACGACACAAGGGTTGTGTTGTCAGAGAGTTATGCGATTGGGGTTTGACTGCATAAGAGTTGTGCGTTCTAAACACTTTTCCGAACAGTGTTAACCGGTTAACGCGTATGGTTAACCGGTTAACGCAATACGAAATAAAAATTTTTGAGTTTTCAAACAGTGTTAACCGGTTAGCGCAAAACGAAATTCAGTTTTCTGAGTTTTTCAAACAGTGTTAACCGGTTAACGCATATGGTTAACCGGTTAACGCAAGGCAGAAAAGAATTTTCTAAAAGTTTTCAAACAGTGTTAACCGGTTAACGCAAGAAAAAATTCACCCGTTCGGCTAGAAAAAGTGCTTTGAAGTATCAAGTGTTGATACGAAAAACGACGTCAATTTTAAATGAATTGTTCATTAAAATTTTTGAGCAGGGGCGCTGCCCCTTCGACCCCGCAAGGGGCGCTTCCCCCTTGACCCCTGTCCGCTGACCGGACAGCGGAACACCCGTTCCCGCTGTCCGGGCAGCGGACCCCCGGCTAACTCTGCGTAGTGTGATCGGTCGTCGAAATTTAATTTGATTTTAATTAATTAAAGGAATTAATAATAATAATAATAAGTGTTTATTATTGTCTTGTGGTGATCGGTTATGGCCTTAGTTTTCCTTTGTTTTGTTTTGGGTTTTAAAATACGACCTGCGTGTCGTGCCTCTCTCTTAATCTCCCAAATGTAACTTCTTTTCTCATCTCACTCCCTCGTATGTAAAACGAGTTCCTTTTTATATAATGTAATGATATGAAGAAAGCAAAGAAGTCAGTGCCAAAGGAGGACAACCTTGAAGATCTTGCTTGGAGAAGCTTAGATCGTTGTAGGTTAGCTTAGGTTCTCTCATTGGCTTGGGAGAACAATTGCGCTAGGGGCCATAACTGTTTCATTATGTATGTATGTATGTATGTTGATGCATGTGAATGTATGTTGATGCATGTGAGAGACGGTTTATATGATAAACAAGCCGGTGAGATCAAAAAAATTGCAATTCCCTCAAAATAAATATTAAGTTTAAGCTTTCCAAGTTTTAACACTCATCAAGACTAGTATCGAATAATGTAGGTTTCGCCTACGTGAGGTGCATGTTCTATATTAGTAAGGTGTGATGGGATAATTGTAATATCCAACTGTTAAAACAATGGGTCAAACTTAACTAAACAAATTATAATAAGATTATATATATGTTTAGAAGCAAGAGTTGGGAATGATCCATATGATGGATTGGAATAAGGAGTTATTCACCCAACTAAAATTTTCGAGAGTTGTATGAGATACAATTGGAAGGAGTTCCTACCTAAATAACCTAGTTTTGTGTAATCCGCCTACGCGGACTTAGAACAAAGTGAAATATGGATCTCGACCCACTAGAAAATCTTCCAACGGGATTTTCCGAATCAAATGATGAGGGTCATTTGTTTTGAATAAAATAGTGGGAGCATGTTTAATTAAAGGCCTAATTAAATATGTCAATGATACTTATATTTTCATTAATCCTTGTGTAGATTACCATGACAACAAACACCTCTAACAACATATTACGATCAAACCCTGAGAAAGAAAAATTGTCTGGGACAAATTTTCTGGATTGGTACCGAGACATGAGGACCGTCCTCAAACATGATAAAGGGAAAGGCAAGGAAGTTGCCAAACCCAAACCCACTAGTGCTGCTTTGAAGCCTAGTGGAAGCATAGAAAAGGAAGGCACCTGCTTCCATTGCGGTAAGACCGCACACTGGAAGAGGAACTGCCCAAAGTACCTGGAAGATAGGAAGAATGGAGTAGAGACACCAACTTCAGGTATTTTTGTTATTGAAATTAATTTATCTACTTCTGCATCATGGGTATTAGATACTGGATGCGGTTCTCACATTTGTACAAATGTGGATGGACTGAAAAGGAGTAGAGATTTGGCAAAAGATGAAGTCGACCTACGAGTTGGCAATGGAGCAAAGGTTGCTGCCTTAGCCGTAGGAACTTATGAATTGACTTTACCTAGTGGTTTAATAATTCAGTTAGAGAACTGTTATTATGTACCAGCAATTAGCAGGAATATTATTTCCTTTCTTGTTTGGACAAGTTCGGTTTTTCATTCACAATAAAGAACAATTGTTGTTCAGTTTATTTGAATGATATATTCTATGCTACTGCTCAAATGAACAATGGATTATATGTCCTTGATCTTGAAGTGCCAATTTATAACATTAATACTAAAAGGATGAAGCCTAATGAGTTAAATCCAACTTACCTTTGGCATTGTCGATTAGGCCACATAAATGAGAAACACATTTCCAAACTCCATAAAGATGGACTGTTGGACTCTTCTGATTATGAATCATATGAGACATGCATATCTTATTTAATTGGAAAGATGACAAAGTCTCCATTCACAGGAAAAGGTGAAAGAGCTAATGATCTTTTGGCCCTCATACATACTGATGTATGTGGTCCACTGAACATATCAGCCAGAGGAGGTTTTCAGTACTTCATCACATTCACTGATGATTTCAGTAGATATGGTTATGTGTATTTAATGAAACACAAATCAGAGTCCTTTGAAAATTTCAAAGAATTCAAGAATGAAGTACAAAACCAACTAGGTAAGAATATTAAAGCTCTTCGATCAGATCGAGGTGGTGAATATTTAAGCCTAGAGTTTGATGACCATCTGAAAGAGTGTGGGATCCTATCCCAACTCACTCCTCCTGGAACACCCCAATGGAATGGTGTGTCTGAGAGAAGAAATTGAACCCTGTTGGACATGGTCCGATCCATGATGAGTCAAGCCGATCTTCCAAAACTCCTTTTGGGGACATGCGCTGTTGACCGCAATTTACACACTTAACCGTGTTCCATCCAAAAAGGTTGAAAAGACACCATATGAGATATGGAGTGGTAAGAGACCACATATGTCTTACATGAAGATTTGGGGTTGCGAAGTTTATGTGAAACGACAAATTTCAACTAAGCTTGAGCCCAAATCTGACAAATGCTTATTTGTGGGGTATCCTAAAGAAACAAGAGGATATTATTTCTACAATCCTTCTGAGGGAAAAATGTTTGTCGCTCGAACTTGAGTTTTCCTAGAAAGGGATTTTATTTCCAAAGGAATCAGTGGGAGGAAAGTAGAACTTGAAGAAATTCAAGAATCACAAAGTATTGATACACCTATGGAGGAATTAGAGCAGGAAACACAAGTAGTTGTGTAAGAGCAACCTGCTCAAGTAGAACAAGACCAGCGTAGGTCAGGCAGGATACGTCACCTACCTGAGATATATGGATATCTGATCAAGGTGATGTATTACTCATGGATCAAGATGAGCCTGTGACCTACTCATGGAATCTTCGTTTTGATGAAACAGTGAAACTGTATGGATTCATTAAGAACGAAGATGAGCCTTGTGTCTACAAGAAGGTTAGTGGGAGCATGATCGTATTCCTGGTATTATATGTAGATGACATATTACTCATTGGAATCGATATCCCTACCCCGCAACAAGTAAAGACTTGGTTGGGGAAATGCTTTTCTATGAAGGACCTAGGTGAAGCAGCCTATATATTAGGAATCAGAATCTATAGAGATAGATCACGAAAACTGCTTGGCCTAAGTCAGAGTACATATATAGACAAAGTGTTGAGACGCTTTAATATGCATGATTCCAAGAAAGGATTCATACCTATGCAACATGGCTTGTGTCTATCAAAAACACAATCCCCTTCAACTAAGGTAGAAAGGGATCGCATGAATAAGATTCCATATGCATCTGCAATAGGATCTATCATGTATGCCATGTTATGTACTCGACCAGATGTCTCGTATGCTTTAAATGCAACGAGTAGGTACCAATCTGATCCTGGTGATGCCCATTGGGTAGCTGTCAAGAATATCCTTAAGTACGTGAGAAGGACTAAGGACTCATTCTTGATATATGGAGGTCAGGAAGAATTGGCTGTAATTGGTTACACCGATGCTAGCTTCCAGACAGATAAGGATGACTTTAGATCGCAATCTGGTTATGTGTTTTGCTTAAATGGTGGCACTGTGAGCTTGAAAAGTTCAACGCAAGATGCAGTTGTTGATTCTACAACTGGGGCCGAGTATATTGCTGCCTTAAGTGCAGCAAAGGAAGCTGTTTGGATAAATAAACTTGGCATACTCCCTAGCATTGTGGATCCCATTGGTCTCTATTATGATAACAATGGTGTTATCGCACAAGCTAAGGAGCCTAGATCTCACCAACGATCCAAACACATACTTAGGCGTTGTGCGAAAATATGTAGAGTACCTACACTTGACAATAGGATTGACCCACTGACAAAGCCTCTTACACAGCAGAAGCATGATGGCCATATTAGATCAATGGGCATAAGGGTTATGCCTGATTGGCTCTAGTGCTAGTGGGAGATTGTTGATGTAAGCCCTAGAGGCCAATACTTTTGGTACTTGTATCGAATTATTTAAAAGGCATTTTCTTTATTATGGTTGATTAATAAAGTCCCTGGAATAGATAGTCCGTTTAATGTATTAAGTGTGACTTAATCATGAGAACAAATTAAACATAAGGACACTATTCTTAAAGTATCCGTAGTCGAGCTTTAGTGTGAAGTGGGATAACATTAAAGCATTAAGACTATTATGTTTGTAGACTGATGATCACATCTCATGGATCATGGATAAAGAGTTATCAAGTCTTAAACATAGGTATGAATATTAGGAGTAATATTTATACCGGATTGACCCGCTATGAGAATACTATATAGAAAGTTATGCAAAGTGTCATAAGTTATTCTCATGGTGATAATAGTGTATACCACTCTTCGACTTGAAACCACTATGGATCCTAGATGTAGAGTCGAGTGCTTTGTTGCTGATCCAACATTGTCCGTAACTGGATAACCATAAAGACAGTTGATGGGTATTCCACAAAGCATGCTGAGGGACATGAGTGTCCTAGATGGAATTTGCCAATCCTGCGTAACATGATAAATGTCTATGGGCCCGATATTGAACTGGACAAGGGTGACACGGTCTATACCTTGTGTTCAATATAGACATAAGGGCAAAGGGGTAATTATACACATAATTATTATCACAGGAGGTTTTGTCAGATCACATGACATTTTCGTAACTTGGGTAGCAGTGATGTGTTGCTAGATACCGCTCACTGTTTATTATGTTAAATGCGTGATTTAATATATTTGCCAACATCGCGAAAACCTATAAGGTCACACACAAAGGACGGATTGATGAGAGATAGAATAATTAAGGAACATCGTAAGGTACGGTGTACTTAAGTAGAATATGAAATATGGTAATGTACCAAATACTTAAGTGATTTTGGCATATTATGAGATATGGGCCAAAATGCACTTAAGTGGGCTTTTTGGCTTGAAGCCCACACAAGTGGTTCTATAAATAGAACCCCTTGGGTAGAAGCATTGTAACTCACTGAGACAGAAAACACAACTGAAGAGTTGGAATTTCGTATCTCTCTCTCACTTAAAGCCTTCATTCATAACAGCTAGCACTGCGATTGAAGGAATCCGTTCGTGTGGACTGAGTAGAGACGTTGTCATCGTTCAACGTTCGTGATCGTCCCGTGGATTTGTATCAAAGGTTTTGATCATTATCAGAGATCTTCACCAAAGGTTCGAATCGCCACAAGAGGTAACGATTCTATCACTGATCATGCCCATTCGTAAGGATCACTAAATGGAGAAAATTTTAATTCCGCTGCGCCTTGGATGGCTATTCTCCTTCATCTTCGATAGAATCCGGCATGTCCAAGAAAGCTTCTTACTCCTTTGATGTTTGTCGGAGGTGGTAGTTTTTCAATGACTTCCACCTTTGCTCTATCAACTTCCAGCCCTTTGGAAGAGATTTTGTGACCAAGAACAACACCTTCGGCGACCATAAAATTGTATTTCTCCCAATTGAGCACTAAATTTGTTTCCACACATATTTCCAAAACCACAACAAAGATTTTGCAAGCATAAGTCAAAGGACGACCCATAAACGTAAAAGTCATCCATAAACACCTCAATGCACTCTTCGATCAAATCCGAGAATATTGCTTGCATACACCGTTGAAATGTTACCGGTGCATTACATAATCCAAAAGGAATTCTTCGGTAAGCAAAAATGCCGAAAGGACATGTAAAAGCTGTTTTCTCATGATCCGCCGGATTGACCGAAATTTGGTTGTAACCCGAATAACCATCTAAGAAACAATAGAAATTCTTTCCGGCTAACCTTTCCAACATTTGGTCCATGAAAGGTAGCGGGAAGTGATCTTTCCTTGTAGCTTGATTTAGCCTTCTATAGTCAATGCACATCCTCCATCCGGTTACGTTCTAGTTGGAATCAACTCATTTTTATCATTTTTAACAACCGTCATACCACCCTTCTTTGGGACTACTTGCACCAGACTCACCCATTCACTATCGGAGATAGGATAAATCATTTCGGCCTCCAATAGTTTGACAACTTCTTTTCTCACCACTTCCTTCATTGATGGATTTAAGCGCTTTTGCGGTTGTGCAACGGGCTTGTAATTTTCTTCCATCATGATCTTATGCATGCAATAAGCCAGACTAATACCCTTTAAATCAGATAATACCCACCCTATTGCACCTTCATTCTTTTTCAGCACTTGTATCAACTTATGGTCCTCTTTTGTGGACAAGGCATTGCTAATGATCACTGGTTTAGTGAAATCATCACCAAGGAACACATATTTCAATTGTGGAGGTAGCATCTTTAACTCTAACTTTGGCTCTTCCACTTTCTTTTTCACACCCAAGTCCTCATTTTTCTCCTCATGATAAGCAATCTCTCCGCAAGACTCCAATTCTTCCAAAAATGCTTCAATTTATTTTTCTTTATTTTTGGTTAAAACATTGTAAGCTCCTATAAGAGATCTCTCTAACTGATTAGAAAGATGAACTTGATTTGCAACCACCACGATTTCCTCCTCGGTGGAATCGATTCGGAAAGAGTCATGCTTGTCGTTAGGGTGCTTCATGGCTTCAAAAAGATTGAAAGTTACCTCTTCGTCTTGCACTCTTACTTGCACGAGTCCATTATCAATGTCGATCATCATTCGGGCTGTTTTCATAAATGGTCTTCCAAGAATTAGAGGAACATCACGATCCTCATCCATGTTCACTACCACAAAATCTACTGGAAACAAGAATTTGTCCACCTTTACTAGCATATCTTGAGCAACTCCATATGGTGAAGTGGTAGACTTATCGTCTAGTTGCAAAGTCATCCTCATAGATTTCATCTCAACATTCCCCAATCTTTTAACAATGGATAACGGAATTAAATTGATGCTAGATCCAAAATCGACCAAACCATTGCCAATGTAAGTGCCTCCAATGGTCACCGGTAAAACGACTCGGCCCAGATTGGATTCCTTCCATGGGAGAGTTTTTTGGATTATGGCGCTACAACGTGCATCAAGCAAGTGTCTCGTCTTCCACATATCTCTTCTTCTTTGTGAGAACATCCTTCATGAACTTCGCATACTTTGGCATTTGCTCTAATGCTTCGGCAAATGGAATATTTATTTGAAGTTGCTTAAATATATCCATAAACTGTGCATAGTGTCTAGCATTCTCCTTCTTTGATGGTGTGTGCGGGTAAGGTAGATGTTGAGCTGGAATAGCACTCACTCCTTTATCTCTTTTTTTCTTCTTTCTTGCCTTTAATTCTTCCTTCTCACATGCTTCACCCTCCTGTTCAGCTGAACCATTCTGAACCTATTCAGTTCGCAGCGCCAAAGGGGGTCGCGGTGCGAACTGAGAAGTTTTTTCCTCTTTTTTATTTTCATATTCCAACACCACTTTGTTCTCTTCATTTTCAGTTACGACATTCATATCATCCTCTACTTCAACCTCCTCACTTCTTCCACTCGTCAACTCTTTACCGTTGCTAGTAACAATTTCTTTACAATGCTCCTTCAGATTGGTTTGAGTGTTGGCGGAGAAAGAAGAAATCGCTTGTTGTTCTGACAATTGCTTCGTAAGTTGGCCTACTTGATTCTCCAAATTTTTGGTAGCTTCCTCATTGCTCTTTTGGTTTGCCATGGAGGCTTGCATGAATTGTGTGATAGTATCTTCTAGCTTTGAACTTCCGCCTTGCGATTGTTGGACTTGAGAATTTGGACTTTGATATGGACTTTGTTGCTGAAAATTTTGGTTGTTAAATCTTGATTGTTGATAGCCTTGGTTGTTCCGTTGATATGAGTTGTTGTGTTGTGGAGGTTTCCTTTGATAACCTTGATTTTGGTTTTTCACATAACTCACTTCTTCTAATGGAGGGCAATAACCGGTGGGATGATCTCCTTGACATAGTTCACAACATGCCACTTGATGTCTAGCTTGAGATCCTTGAATTTCCTTTATTTGTTGTGGAAGTTTGGACATTTGTTGAGTGAGTAACTCCACTTGTTGAGTGAGTAACTCCACTTGTTGAGAAAGTAACTTGTTTTGGGCAAGAATAGCATCATTGGTACTTAATTCAAGAACTCTCGGTTTCCTTTGTGAAGGACTACGATCATGTTGACTTTGACGATCATTGAGTGCCATCCGGTCAATAATGACTTTCGCCTCTTCCGCGTTCTTTGACATAAGAGAGCCACCTGCGGTAGCATCCAAAAGTGTCTTGTGATGCGGTTGGAGACCATTTAGAAAAATGTGGATTTGAGTGAGTTCATCAAAACCATGGCCTTTGCATTTTCTCAACATTGACTTGAATATTTCCCAAGCCTCGTTTAAAGACTCGTTGCTCCCTTGATTGAATACCGCAATAGCCGTTTTGGCTTCCATGAATCGGGATTGAGGAAAATATCTTTCTAGAAACTTTTCTTCTAATAAATTCCAATCCGTCATCACTCTTGGTGATTGATCAAGATACCATTCTTTTGCCTTCCCCACTAAGGAATGTGGGAACATTCTCTTGAATAATGCTTCTTCACCCGCTTCCTCTATTCCCGTAGAACCCGCAATCTCATAGAATTTGGTGAGATGGATATACGGATCTTCATGGTCCATTCCGGTGAATGGATTTGCATAAAGGAGTTGGAGGATTCCGATTTTCATCTCCGTGTTCCTTCCACCACGAGCAAATTGGGAATTCCGCCTTGGACTATTGGCGGACATTTCGGTAGGAACTTCACCAGCCATGTTTCCTTCAAAAGTTTCTACACCCACTTCTTCAATTTGAACAAGTGAAGAAGTAGATGCTTCTTCTCTCCATTTCCTCTCTTCAGCTAGTTTCCTTCTTCTTCGTGTTTTGCTATTGAGCTTTCGAAGTGTTCTTTCAATTTCGGGATCGAATTGAAATTGCTCCTCGGAAGCCTTTCCTCGCATGCACTAGAATCTACAAAACTAACAAACCAAGTGAAACACAAGAGTGATAGTAGTAAAATAAAAAAAAACTTAGAACAATGAATTATTGCAATGCTTGCAATATGGAACACCAATCCCCGACAACGGCGCCAATTTGTTGAAAAGTATATTTCCGACAAATATTTTTTTATCGTATCCACAGAGATTGGGTGATATTATTGCCGTTCAATAATCTCAATTGTTGTAAGTTTGAAAAGTAACCAAGTTGTTTTTGAATGAATTGTTATCTCTTAATTAAAATGACACTAAGATAATGAAATTAATTTTAAATCAAATATAAAAGGCTTGCCAAGATTGGAGTTCACTATCCCAATTTCTTATGTTTCCCTAGTGACAACTATATGGACTCAAAATTATTGATAATATTCAAGTATCCTTTCAATAACATTTATTTCTAAATGAGATTGTGATAATCACTATATTAATCTTTAGACGATTTCTCCATCTAACTATTAATATAACAATCTTTAATGTTTGATACAAAAGAAAAGTAGTGTATACATCTATTTCTACAATTTATTAACTACTTGAAAGCATACTTTAAGTCAAGATTTGAACAACCTTTCTCAATAATAACTCAAATCTGAATATTTAAAATAGGGTGAAAGTATCAATCCATACATCAATAATCAATTGTCACATACAAGAGTTAATTGGAATACATAATCAATAAGGGATAGCTACTACCTCCAATCTTGCTAAAGTGGGGTTTAGCTCCTCATCACCATGTTTGACAGCAATAGAATGGATACAAAAAATGGCCTCTAGACTGCTCTTACAAAACTTGTGATAACCTCTCCTTTTCTCCCCATGTGTGGTTAAAAAGTTCATTGTTTCTCTAATAATCTCCTTTTGGTCTAAAACAGAAAAGTGGTCTCAAAAGGTTCTACAAATGTCACACTTAAGTTGGGCTCCAAGCATAACAAGTGGCCCAAACTAATTAAAAGGCTTGTTGTCTTCGCAGGGTTCGCGGCGCGAACTGAAGGAAATGCAGCTTCTTTGCCTTGCAAGCTTCCTCAACACTTTTCCTTCCAAACTTTATTCTTCAAGTGTGTTTCCAAAATGCCCATCAAGCTCCTTCCAAATTTTGCTCATGCAATCCAATGCTCTCTTGTCCACAATTTCTACAAAACTAACAAATAAGTGAAATATCTACTCAAAACATAATTAAAATAAACTTAATTGCATATTTACTAAATTGTGAGAATAAAAGTGTGTAAATTCGATAAGAAAATGGTAAAAGGGACCAATAATAATATATGAAAAGTAGTGATAATTGGTCCCTAACAGACAGTGCTAACATTTTTAATTGAAACTCTTTTTATTTCTGGTTGTTCATACATTTTCTCTTTTTTCGGGAAAAATACGTTGTTTGTTATTAAGGAGTGGTAAAGTAGCCATAACCAACGAACACATACCAAGTAGGAAATCCACTACGAGAATGGCGAATTTAAGTGCGCCAGATAACCAAAATTCTTAAAATCCACCAACCAACAATATACCACCCCCTCTTCTTCGATAGGGGCGAAGACGACCACAATGCACGTGTCTGAAACAGTTCCATCTATGGCGAGTTCGATGCCAACGCATTCGATCTCCCATACTGAATCGATTTTAACTTACATTGGGCCTAGGGGGCCTCCACATACCCCTCACCAATTGGAAATGTTTCAAACAGGCCTTTAGTACCCCCTGGTTTCTCTATACCATTTTGTGGTCGAGAACAACCATATGGAATGCCAACTTCCGTGATGGCAAGTTTACACAACGTTGGTTCGACTTTCTCAGAACTAGTGGTTAACATAAACTCTCCAGTACAAGGGTATGGGGTAAACCTGGGTCAAAATAACCAATCTTCAAGTTTGAGACACCAGACACAAATACCTAGCCGTACCAATAACTCCGCAGCAGTGTGGAGACAACAGATGGAGGAAAGCAACCATGATATGGTCCAAATGCTGACCCAAAAGTTGACCACCGTATTAAATCTTCTGATTCAGAATACGACTCAATCGAATCAACAGATGACAACGCAGGTGGCGCGAATGTCTGAATTCCTGGGTGTACCACAGCCTCATCGACACCCTCCGAGGGATTGGGTAAGGGAAAACCAGGGGGCAACCTTCGAAGAAGACCTTACTATCAACCAGATACCACAAAATCAACCACAACCAGAGATGGTGAATCAGGAAGTAGGAGTCAGACCCCCTAGGATCGAACCACAAATCCCCAGAGAAAGGGAGCCAAGAGTAGTAATGGTAAATATAAACCAAAATGATGATAATGTCATACGACAGATTCGACATGACGACATGGAAGCAGATAATAATCTAGTAGCCATGGTCGAGAGGATTATGGTTTGAAATGGGGTAAACTTTGGCCTTCGAAGGCAAATTATACACCACCTTTGTCAGAATATATATTACAAGCGGAAGCACCCCCTAGAACAAAAATCCCCAAGTTCACTATGTTTTTTAGGGATACTACTGAATCATAAGTTTTCATTGAGATGTTTTATGACCTAGAAAGCCATGGTATTTGTAAAACCCTCTTTTCTTTCTTTTGACGTAAAAACCTCCTTTAGAAGAAAGAAAGAAAAGAGGGTTTTACAAATACCATGGTTTTCTGGGTCATAAAACATCTCAATGTTTTCTTTTCAGGGATCTTGTGCAGAATGTCATTCAAGAAGGGAGACTCAAATTTGGAGACAAAACTTAGAGCCATATGAAGATAGACTCTGATCCTCTGTAAGTGGATGGTGCCCACTATACGGAGCCAGAGGAAGTGAACCTAGTCAAAGTCATTGACGATTTTGACATGACTGAAATCATTGAAGACTTTATCAATGAACCTGTCATGGCTAAGATTTCTTAACATCTTGATCATGAATCTTTTAATGACTCCATTCAAAAATCTGTGGGAGATTCCACCAATAAGAGCGAATCATTGAAGATTCCAATCTGATGATAGTCACCAAGGAAACCGCTGATGGTTTCGTGCAGATAGATAAGGCCACTAAGGGCCTTCAATTATAATTCCAAAAGTTGGACATCACTAAAGATATCAACATGGAGGTTAATATGGTCGAAATATACCAGGAGACCTCCACGGAAGTTGACAATGAATGTCGACAAGAAGAATATAACAAAGTTGCCTTCCCCAAAGAGGACGAAACGCTTTTTGACTTCCTCCGAAGGTGTCAGAAGAAGAAATCGAAAGTCATGTTGTGCCCCTAGTGCAGTGTTGTGTTCGACAAGAAGGCGACCCCAAATTTTGAGGGAGTAAGGAGGGAGAAACACCAAGGGGTCATCAAGCTTTTCAAGATCAACAGGTTGTTCAGCCCATAAGGGCTTTCGACCCAAGGAGATACTATGATCCAAGACGGCCGACGGTGAAACTTGGTGAAGCAAAGAGAAAAGGTCTTGATACTAAACCCATTTCTTTTAAACCTAGTGATGAAGCTTCAAATGGGAAGTGGGTAAAGCCAGTAGATAGCGGGAAACACGGCCAATGGAAATGGCAGAGCTTTGAAGTCGATAGAGGTTCATCATTAGCTTACCGTAGGGAATTTCAGGCCGACAAGAAAACCTCCCATGTCTCTGGAAATTATAAAGGAAAAAACCCTATGACAAGGTCTTAATGAAGAAGGGAGTAGAGGAGAAGGAAAGCCCAAAGGGATGCTGGTGAAAAAGAGAAAGCTGAGTCTAACACCAACGTGCCCACGAGACAAAAGGAAGACTCAGGCTTTGACAAAAGAAAATTCAATGATCCAGCAGAGGCGGCCAGAGAAAATTCAGGATTTGAGGCTTCTTTGGATATTTTAGTCGGTATGGTGTATGTGATGCCTAGGGAGTTCGACCGAATCACAGAGGTCGAAGATACCGACAACATTACGGAAAGAGAAATGGCTACTTATAAGCCAGTATGCTACTACGTGATGAACAATGGTTGCGTCGAAGAGCAAAATGCCTTCTTCGAGAGACCCAACGATGCTATGAAGAGTCATCTTAAGCCTCTCTTCATTACTGGGAAGGTCGAAGATGTTCCCATTGTAAGACCCCAATTTTGGCCCCAAGATCCCTCATGGCCCATATCATATCATATCATGGCCTCAAGGATCATTGCATGCCCTGTCTCCCCTCCTAGTGGGTAGGTTGCCTTGTGAGTGTGGTTCTTGATCACCAAGCATGTCTTGCATTTGTATATCTTTGCTTTTCATATGTTTACTAACCAAAAAGTAAAAAAATATTGTCAGTCTAACCTTGTTGCTTGCAGTTGAAGCAATCATCAGCAATTAGGTCAAAGTCAGTCACTGGTCAGTCAAAGCAGTGGATGGTGGCCATTCTTGCAGAATTTGGGCACCATGATCAATAATCAAGAGTTCATATGACTTGGGACATCATTTGAAATCAAGGTCTCAAAGAATTAGGGTTTGGAATTCATCAGAAGTGGTTCAATCATGCAAAACCCTAGAAAAGTCAACAGGAAGTCAAACTTGGTCAACTGTGGATTTAATCAGTGATTTGATGGATGGAATTGGTCTGAGAGGTCTCATTCATGCTTATACAAGCCTCATATATCATGTCCAACCTCATCATGGAAGAAAATCAAGTCAAACAGAAAATTTCCCAAAATAGAAAGTGGACCTGTAATTTCAACTGCCAAAAATGGAAACTTCTTGATCCTAAACTTACATCATGATACAAGCTTCAAATGAATTTTTGCCCAACATGAAAGTTGAAGATCTTGTTCTCCCATTTCCAAAAAGTCCAAGAACTCTCAAATCCCATGTATGGTTAGCAAGATATGATCAATTCAATTTCAAAAATTTGTGAACTTCAAAGAGACATATCTCATGAACCACAAGGCCAATTTTAGTGGGGTTTTTTCCTACAAGTCCTATTTAATCCCCTCTTTCCAAAAATGCATTCCTCATTCACCAAAACCTCACCATGCAAAATGCCATTTTTGGACTTGACTTCTTTAAATTCAAGTGTGTGCAAAAGTTGACTTTTTGAATTAAGCAATTTTAACACATTTGGCCATTTGGGATCTGTTTTAAATGATATTTGCAACTTGTCCAAGGCCCAAACTCGGCCAGAACCATACACCCCATGTGCCTATGTTGGAAATTAGCAAAATGGCATTTCACTTCATTTGGGATAAACAAGTTTAGCACATCCATTAGCAATGTTAAACAGTCCATATATAGTTCATTTTCTGCACAAACCAACCCTAGCTGCAGCCTCAATCGAACAGAATACTCTCATTCTCTCATTTTCGCATTTTCACACCTTTGCAATTTTTGAGCAAAAGCTTCAAAACACCACGAGCCATCTTCATTGTTTCTTCATTTGGACAACATTTGGAAGCTTTTTCAAGCAGCAAACCTCATCTGTACTGCAGCACCGAGCTCTGTTTTCTCCATGGACCAACAATGGCAAGTCGAGATTTGAAGGATTCTAAGCCTTGCTGAGCCAAATAGCTTCAAGCATTCATCGTTTCAAAGCATTGTGGACATCTGTTTGTGCTTGTATCATCAAAACAACACCTGTCTCCTCCATTTCTTCCAAATCAAGTAAGATTTCGAGTTCCTCTTTTCTCAAATTTTTGCTATGCCATGTGTAGTCCTTGCCTTGCTGAGTATTGTGAACCTTATATCACTTGAATTGGTTAAATATGCTAGGAGAAATCTGAGTTTAAAGGTTGTTAGTCATTTTTATTTTGCAAGATTCCTTGATGATTAGCTCGATTTAATGTTAATGCTTGCTGGATTTATGATGCTGGATGTTTGTTGTGTTGATTGCCATGCTTAATTTCATGTTCTGGTTAGTTTGATTTTCCACGATTCTTGGAGAAGATGAACATATACTGTAGCTTCCACAAAACCCTAAACACTGTTCAAAACCCTAACCATTTCCAGAACTTGTTTTTCTTTCACGTGTTGCCTGCTTGCTTACTGTTCCATTCCCATAACAACCAATTACAACATTTCATGTGTCCCATTAAAACGATGCGTTTGGTTTAATGAGGTTGTTAATTACCATTGTGCCACTCGGTCAACCTTTGACTTATCTAAACCATGTTACTTTGTTCATGTTATTCCAAATTGATTGCTTAACTTCTAAAAATCATTTCTCACTCGTTTCAATTCCAAAATTCATGAAATTTTTTTCATCATGTTCATGAGAATGCCTACTTTTTTATCATGATTTTTAATATTTTTTTGACTGGCTGGATTTTAAATGGTATTAGGGTTCTTAACATGTATGCACATTTTGTACCTTTTGCCAATCCTTTTGTGAAATTGTGATGATGTATCCAATGCCCCTGAAATTTTTTGTGGTTAATCTACACTCATTCATGTTTGTTTTGATGTAGAGTTCTTGAATTTATCATATGTGGTTTGTGAGATATGAATTTTGGAAGTAGGGTGTGACAATTTGTGTCACACCATTGATATGCAATTTCATGATTTTTGTTGACATGCTTCCTGACCTCCAATTAATGTGAAATTTTTCATGAATCTTCTCTCATGTGTCTAGTTTGTGTGTGAATTTTCTGGGAATTAATTATGCCATTTCCTAATTGTTTGAAATTTTTCTTCCCTGTCTAGTCAAATGTTGACTTTGTGTGACACATCTTGCCAAATCCTTTGTGAAATTCTCATATCTTATTGGATGATCATGAAATCTTACATGTGCATACTAGACATCTTAAGCTTTGCATTGGTGTTGATCCCATTCATTTCTCATCTGTTGTCATTGAGTTATGATTTTTTGAAGTTGACCCATGTTTGTTTGACTTCTTTGTGCATGTTTGAATTTGTTTTGACTTCCTGATTTTAATTGACCATCTTCCCATGATCCAATTGAGCTGAAATTTTATATGTATGCCATGTTATGGATTGTGATTGACCCTGAATTATTTGATAATTTTTGAAATTGACTATGTTTGGTTTTGAGCTAAGTCTTGTTGTTGACTTCATTGAGCATATTCAAATTTTCTTTGACTTCATGATTTTCATTGACTGCCTTCCACTTGTCCAATTGTGATGAAATTTTACATGCTTACCATGCTAGGTGTTAGGATTGATCATGAATTATTTGGTGATTTTTGAAAATGTTTGAGTTGACTTTTGATGCAAGTCTTGCTGTTGACTTCTATGAGCTTTCATTTGCCATGCTTTGACTTCCTTTCCTTATGAAATGATGATGATGCATGATATGAATGTGGGACCAATTGAGTTTGCTTCTTAAATGTTTTAACTTGATTTTGGTTGACTATCCCTTGCTGTTTTGACTTTCTCATCTCGTTTTGACCCTAGGCTTGTCCTAGTGGTCCTGTTGCTTATGTTTGAGCTCATTGTTTCAGGTTAAGCACAAATGCTTCAAAGAGAACAATCTAATGTGATTAAGCTTGATTGTTTATCATGAGCTAATCTTTGTTTTGTAGGTTGCTTGGCTCATAAGCCTTGTGCCTTGTGCTTTGCACATTTGCTTATCTGTTTTGACTGTTTCCATTTGGCTTTAACTATTGAACTGTGCACTTACTTGTTTGACTATTTCAGGTACCATTAGTTGCTTAGTTCTTTGAACTTGCTTTGCTTTGCTTTATAGCAATTTGCATTGAGGTATAATTCCTTTTTCTTCATGTAGTCTGGAAGACCTGGTCTGTTACTTGGCCAGGCAACTGTCTGAAGTCCTCCTTAAGAGGCAATGCTTGTGTGTGTTTACTTTTGTCCCAAGCAGGAAAAGTCCTTCAAATAAGGCAATTGGTAGATCAAAGAGATAAGTAACCTATCTCCTACTATTCTGTGAGTCTTCTCCTTGCTCCCATTACATGGTTGTAGCATTGGGATCCAAACCCAAGATCTATTGAGTCTAATATGTGGAGAGAGTTCCTACTTTCTGAACTCCCACATCTTCTGATATTCAAATGCTCTCCTTGACCAGGGATAAGAGCAATGAGGCACACCCCTCATCTCCTTTCATCTGCTTCACCTTAGCCCCTCAATGGCAAGGTTAAGAGCACCTGTGACCCTATTCCAGCTGGCTTCAATGCCTAACCCTTTTGTATGAGCCTCCTTGTTTGGTTATAGTGTGTGCTGAATGCCTTCATTGATTGATCACTTGCTTCATATACACATGTTTGCTTGTATGCTCTATGCATTTATCATCATTAATTGCCCATTAGTGCATGATCATCTCATTTGTCTTTGTGATATTGTCATTGTTGTTTGCCCATTGAGGACAATTGTAAGTCCATTTCTTTGGCCATTGCTCCTATGATATGGAAGGATAGAGTGTAAGACCTCATTGGTCACTCATATCTTCTGTTGTTTGGTTTGATTGTATGTGAGGTTGCAATTGTAAGCCCCTGTAAGTTGGCATTTGCTTTCCTATGATCATATGTTGGATATTGGTATAAGTCCAGACAGATTGGCATCCGGTATCCAAATTTCATTTTGTTTTAGGAGATTAGTATAAGTCCATTGAGTGGCCTCTGATATCCCTTTCTGTTTTAGGAGACTGGTGTAAATCCATCTATTGGTATCCGGTATCCACCTTTTGTTTCTTTGCTTGAGGAGATTAGTGTAAGTCCATTGAGTGGCCTCTGATATCCAGTTTTATTTTAGGAGATTGGTATAAGCCCAGTGATTGGCATCCGGTATCCTCCTTTTGGATTTCTTTTGCTTTGTTTGTTTGTTATTATCCATTGCTATTCCAAAGGACACATTTGAATCATCTTCTATATGATTTCAAGAAGTGAACCTTCTAAGAAGTTTTACAATCCATCTTCATCCATTCATCCTCATTATGTCCTAAACCTTTTCACACTTGGATTTCAAACTTGACATAGATATTGTGCAAACATCTTCATGTTTTCTAATTAAAAACCTGGACTCAAGTCCTTGACTTTTTTTTCAAACCCCATTTCATAATACTTCTTTGAATCAATCTTAATCATACTTTGACTCCATTTTCATAATCACAATCAATTAACTTCACTCATTCACTTGTTTTGGCTTTGTCCATTGTTAATCTTTTCATGCATTAGCCATAGGTTTCAATTATCATTGTGGTTGATGTAAATCTTGCCTATCCTTAGTGAGTCGACAGTAAGACTTCCGTACTGAAAACAGGGTTAACCCCTCTAGTACGTCGAAGCTATCCTCGCATGGTGGATGTTGGTCTTGGTCGAGTTTTCTCCCATTGATAATGAAAAGCCTCAGTGCTATTGTTTAAAATTGAATCCACCAACTTTTGGAAATCTTTTAGCCGAACTACGGCGTTTTGATCCTTACCTTTGATGGAAGGTACGTAGGCAACGGGTTCATCCGTTCAAACCCAATAATAAAATTGTATATTCTTTTCTCATCATCCCAATCATGTTTGCACAATGTTTATGTCATAACAAATAACAATTTAGTACAACAAGTGTGAAAAGGGCTCCCTAGGAGTACCTAGGACGTAGTGGGTGCCTAACACCTTCCCATTGCGTAATTTACCCCTTACCCAGACTCTCTGATCTTTTTATTAGTTTTCTACGTGTAAAACTTCTTAGGCTTTTGTTCGCTTTTTAGCCAGTCCTTTGGATAAATAAAAGTGCGGTGGCGACTCGAAATTTCATTGTATACCTTGCTTATGGTTTAATCGATAAATCATATAGCGACGAATACACCGCTACAGAAAAGTGGCGACTCTGCTGGGGATGAGACCTTGGTGGTATTGCCTACTTTTCACCTTTGTGTAATATATTATTATGTGTTATTTGACATATTTTTGTACAATTTGGGATAACTGTATTGATTGTAATGTTTGAATTGCTTGATATACAAATGCTGTTTGCTTTGGTGATCTCTGTGAGATGAGTTCTATACCCGAACTCGAGTGCACTCTAGGATAGGAGAATGGCATAGTCTTGTTGACTGGTGTGGAGTATTCCTTAGCCAGTTGACTTGCGAGTCCATTCACTTGGTGGAGGTCATGTTGAACTAATAATGTCACACAAGTTATTTGTGGATAGGCATTATTCTTTCAATCATGTTCCGCAGAAGCCAAGGACCTTAGTTTACCAAACCCATCTTGGCCTATTTTTAGGACCGTAGTGCGGAGGTCGTTCAGATGTAAGTTCTGATACGATTGTTACGCGATACTACACTCATAAGAGTTTCTCTTGAGAATATTCTTGGAATACGAGTATTCGTTCCTCCGATAATATTCGAGAGATGGAACGATGATTATGGGAACCTCTGATAGAACATGTCTGGCAGGTTTAAACCCTAGTACACTCCTTTTGGGTGGTTCTTAACCGAGACTCCATGCTCGTGACTCTCAACAAACCCATGATTCGTGGTTGAGTCATTCAAACATTGTTAATATCAATGGATCCCGGATCGGGTGTAAAACCTAAAATCCACCAAAGCGGCTGGTTGATATTAAGAATGTCTGAACCGGTTCATGTACCGTTAATATCAATGGAACTTGGGTGTCGATAAGGTGAAAACCTAAATCCACCAAAATGGATGATTGATATTAGGGATACATAGAGCTTTCCCACGACCTTTGTTTGGTGTGCCTTGCTTGATCCTTGAGTGTGTTTGTTGCATTCATACATTCACGCATTCATCCACATTCATGTCATCAGAAAAAGAAAATTTTCAAGGAGCTCAAAGGAGTTTATTTGCAAAAAATTTCAAAAAAATGAAAAAACCGGGAAAAAATTTTCACCTGATGTATCTGATGAGATATTCTCATGTAAGATCAAAATGCTTAAGATTTCAAAGTTTGCAAATAAGACCCTCGGGTTCCTTTGAAATAAAAAACAAGCATATGCACAAACACTTCATGCATCATTTGCATAAGTGGGTGTTTTGTTCCGGTCTCCCGTCCTGTGGTCTGACCCTGTGATCTTCATTTATTTTGAAGACGCACTTCGCCGGTACTATACCAGAGCCATCTCTGCCAGATTGATGGACCGCTTTGAGCAAGAGAGTTATGGACTCAGAGAGATATTTGCTAGACTAAGTGCTGTTGATGGATTTATTCCTGGTTAACCAATCCCGGGCTGGCATTAGCTACTGTTCTGGGGCACTTAAGGAGCAAGGTTTGTTCGCAAGTGGAGGATTCATCCATGCTGATCAACCTGAAGAAGAGGAAGCTGCTGCTATCTTGGAAGAGGATGCAGAGGACTTGAACAATTTTGTTATTCCTGGTGGTGTCTGCCACAATTGGGTCGCTGTAGATGTTCCTACAGTCATCCATAGATCAGAGTAAATTGTTCACTTTGTTTAAAACCCTTCTCCCATGCCAAAAGGAGAAGTGATGATATTGTTGGCAAAGCATATATACAATGATGTTTTCATTCAATTTTCACATTGTTTAACATTTGTTTTCCTTTGTTTTCACTTTTTGCTTTTCTTTATGAAATCAGTGATCACAAAAAACCATAAAAACAAAAATAAAAGCAAACATTTTTCATCTGCATAATGATTTGCTTGTTCAAATTCTGAAGTTTTTCTTAACCAAAATCATTATGCAGGTTGATCCTAAAACCCATTGAACATAATGATCCAACGCCATCTCCCAATCTTGAATTCCTTGTATCTGAGGCAGAGGAAGATGATGTTGAAGGGGATTCCTGATGAGATTACCCACCTTCTCGAGCACCAAAAGAAGCTCATTCAGCTGTATCATGAGAATCAGCAGAACAGTCAAACTGGGGCATTGCAAACGCAATCAAAAGCAAAAAAAAAAGAAGAAAAAAAAGAATAATCAAAAAAAAAAAAAAGAGAAGAAAAAAAAATGAAAAAAGAATAAAAGAGGGTGAAAAAGATGAAAAAATCAAAAACCAGGAAAATTTTTTCAAAATTTTTCCAAAGGAAAAAAAGAAAATTATACCCTCAAGTCCCTAGTTGACTGATGCTGAATGGATTCAGAGTCGTTATGACCAACTGAATTTGATTGAAGAGAAGCGATTGACTGCCATGTGTCATGGTCAGTTATATCAGCAGAGGATGAAGAAAGCATTCGATAAGAAGGTCAAGCCTCGTGTGTTCCGAGAAGGTGACCTCGTGCTCAAGAAAGTTTTGTCTTTCGCGCCCGATTCCAGGGGCAAGTGGACTCCAAACTACGAGGGTCCATATGTTGTTAAGAGAGCCTTTTCAGGCGGTGCTTTGATGCTTACAACAATGGATGGGGAGGATTTCACTCGTCCTGTGAATTCAGATGCAGTTAAGAGATACTTTGCCTAGAAAAAAAAAAGTATATGCAAATGAAAAACAGAATAGCTCGCTAAGTTGAAAACCCGAAAGGGCGGCTTAGGCAAAAATGAGCGTCTCGGTGGAGAACCCGCAAGGGTAATCCAGGCAAAAATTAGAGACTTGAAAAAAAGAGAATATTTGCATCCCGCTAGATTGAGTACCTCACCCTGGGGCAATCTAGGCAAAAATTAGGGATTTTGGCAAGTAACTGCACCCTGACAAGACTTTCTGGTTTATCAGTCGTCATTTCGTCAGAAGATTCTCGATTCGTCGTCAACCGAAGCTTCGGATACATCGAGATTCAAATTGGTAGAGAAAGGATCATTATGTTCAATGTAGCCCTCTTCCAATATATATCACTGATTTCAAATTTGTACAGATCTATGGAGTCTTGCCATTTGCAGGCTACCATTCCATCAAATAAATTTGAGCTTTTTATCCAATTATTTGCACTCTTATTTGTTTCAATTCAACAAATGTTTTGCATGTTTTAAATTGATAAAATATCATTGTTTTAAACAAATCAATTTTTTCAAAATTTTTGTTTTAAACAAAGTGAACATTCACAAGATTGAAAGGATACTCAAGAATATCTCAGTGCTCTCCCGAGGGTGGCATGATTTCCAATAGGTAAGACATTGGTTCATATTCCTGGTTTGGTTGTATCTTCTTTCTTCAGATCTTTGTTGGGGTTGTTCCTCAAACAGAGTTGTTGTTGGGGTTGTTCCCCAGTATAGTCGCAAGCAGAGTGTTGTTGAAGGCTTCGTTTTCTCCAGCAGCAGTTTTTCCCAGCATGGGTGTTTCCTTGTAGAAGTTTCGGCGGTTGTTGGTTTGTCATCTTGGTGCCTCGTCACTTTCTCCAGTGGGTCGTCTGCCCCAGACTTTATTTTGTCTCCTCAGCGCAGTCGTGAGTATAGCTGTTAATTGATATTCCCCTCGGAGTCGCGAGCAGAGTTGTTGTCACTCTTCCCGGTGCAGTTGCCAGCGGAATTGTCTGTTTCCTCAGCACGATCGCTTTCTTTTTGAAGACTCGGTAAGTCAGTGGTTTGATACCCGGTACTTTACCCTTTCCCCGACGAAGTCGTCTGCGGAATTGTTGCTATCTCTCCATCAGAGTTATTCTCTTTAGCAGAGCAGGATTTATTTTCCTGCAGTGGTTGATTGGGTTGATATCCCAGTTTTTCAACCATCTTTTCCTCAGCGTAGTCTGCAGAGTGTTTGTTGTGGCAGCTTCGCCCGTTGATCACTCCTTCAATCCCGACGTGGTCGGATGATGGCTCTAGCATCCAGAGAACAGATTGATTTTCTGACTGTTTGTGATCCCCAGTAGAGTGGCTTATATTGCAGAATCTATCTGTTGCGATCGGTTTGATATGTATATTCTCCCCAAGTGGAGTGGTTCGTTGTAGAATCTATTTGTTTTGTCTGTCATCCCTCAGTGGGTTGTTCCCCAAGAGAGTAGCCGACAGTTTTCCCCAGTAAAGTTGCTTATGCAGTTCGACTCTATTTGGATGATATCATTCTCCCTCAGTGGGTTGTCCCCCAGCGGAGTTATTTGGACTTTTGCTTCTACAGCAGTTCGTGCTAATGCACCTTTTGTTTCTCAGTTGACACTGGGATCCCTTGCAGATACTTTGGGACTTCTCTTGTTCCCCTACAGATTCGTCTTGGTGGCTGTTTTGCCCGTTGTGACCTTCTGTATACCCGGATTGGGTTGTTTCCTGATATCTCCGATTCCCTGCTTCTTCAGCAGTACTCGCAGATCTTTGCTTCTCAGCATGTAGATCTCCGCAGATTGGCTCTCCAGCTGGTTTTTTCCCTGGAAGTATAATACCGGACGTTTGGTTCCTGAACCTGTTGTGTTAGAATTGTCTGTTTTGTCAGCATTCATCAAACATAAATCACGCATATTCATGCATATTCATAAACATTCAGATATTCATGTTGCATTTCTTGCCATATATCTTTTGTTTGTCGTGTCTCCTGCTATGGTGATACAGATCTCTTTACAGATCTCCCCAAGCAGATGTCGGGTGTTTTAAATCTCTCCATATAGAGTCAACCCCATAAGCAGAAAATGTTGTCTTTCCTTCTGCAGTTCCCCACTGAGATATACCCTCGTGGATGACGGTTTCTTCCGTTTCCTCCCAACATATATATTGGGATGGACTTTCCTATTTGAGTTACATCCTCATTAGGACGTGTCTTGATTCAGTCCGTCTTTTCGGATCATTCCCGAATTGGCTATTTGTCAGATATCTTGTGCTTCCCAGTGGGTTGTTCCCCAGCGGAATGTTTTTGGGCCTCTACCCTCATAACCGGTAGCTATAAGTCCTATGTTTCCTGGCTTCCTTAACAGAATTTGTGGTTATACACCTTTTATTCTCCAGCCAGAGTTTGTTGGTTTTCTACCTACAGTCGGTAGTTGTAAATCCTATTTTCCTGCTCTTCAGCAGTTTGTGGTTTGTTATAAACCCTATCTTGTTTCCCGTGCGGATTTGTGATTTGTTCTATCCCCACGCGGAGTTGTTGGTCTTCTGCCCCGTATTCGGTAGATGTAAACCCTAATTTTGTGGTCACCTCCACCCTTTTGGCCCTCTGCCTAACCGACAGTCGTAAGTCCTATCTTTGCGGTTTTTCTACAAATCGGTAGTTATAAACCCCATTCTCTCCCCTTTGCAGAGTTAACTTCGTTGTTCATCCTAACCGATGACAATTGCCCTTGTGGTTATCTTCATCTAGTTCTTGATGTTGATTTTCCTTTGCTTGGATAAGTTGCTCAGATCAACACTTATATCCCTAGCAAGTCTTTTGTTGGATAATTGCCGTATGCTAGCAATTTTATCCCCAGTGGGTCCTTTCACCGTTTGCTAGTGATTTGTTCCCCGGATCATTGGTTGTATACCAATGCATCCCCAGCTAGTCCCTGTGGATAATTGTCGGATGCTTGCAATTTATCCTCAGCAGATCGCCTTTCATTTACCCTTTTGTTGGTAATGTCTGTTGCTCCCTTTTGATTGGTTATCATTATATACCTATTCTGGTACCCCGATGCCTTTCTTTTCGGATTTTTATCCTATAAACAACCTACAACCCGGTTCAGGATAATTTTCCTTTTGAGTATATTATTCACGGTCTGCCGGTAATGAATAATATGTCTCATGCGCTCTTTGGTCGGAGTCTTTTGTTGATCTTCCCCAGTTGAGTAAGATTCGTATTCCTTGTGGAATCGAATGTCCATCCTATAAACAAGTCTGTTGTTCTAGCTTTCTTCAGGGTGATGAGTGTTTTGGAACACAAACCAATTCACGACGTCGGATTTTATCCTATAAACAACCCAGTAACCGGTTCAGGATAACTTTCCTTGCGAGTGTATTATTCACGGTCTGCCGGTAATGAATAATATGTCTCATGCGCTCTTTGGTTGGAGTCCTTTGTTGATCTTCCCCAGTCGAGTAAGATTCGCATTCCTTGTGGAATCGAATGTCCATCCTATAAACAAGTCTGCTGTTCTAGCTTTCTTCAGGGTGATGAGTGTTTTGGAACACAAACCAATTCACGTCTTCGGATTTTATCCTATAAACAACCTACAACCCGGTTTAGGATAATTTTCCTTTTGAGTATACTATCCACGGTATGCCGGTAATGGATATTATATCTCGTTCACTCTTGGGTCAATCTTTTGATTATTTTCTCCGCAGAGTAAGATTCGTATTCCTTGTGGAATCGAATGTCCATCCTATAAACAAGTCTGCTGTTCTAGCTTTCTTCAGGGTGATGAGTGTTTTGGAACACAAACCAATGCATGATTTCGGATTTTTATCCTATAAACAACCCAGTAACCGGTTCAGGATAATTTTCCATGCGAGTAGATTATCTACGTTTTGACGGCTATAGATATTATATCTCATGCACTCTTTTGTCGAACACTTTGTTTGTTTCCCCAACTGAGTAAGATTTGCATTCTTTACAGAATCAAATATCCATCCTATAAACAAGTTTGCTTTCGCCCTCTTCAGGATGATGAGTGTTTTGGAACACACACCAATTCACGTCTTTGGTCGGTCACCTGTTACATACTACAACCCGGTATCCTTGGTGTTCCTTCCTGTTTTTTTGTTACCCTTATACCGGTAATATCTCATTTGTTTGGTGCTTCCTCAGTGAAGTTTTCCCGTTGCTTCTCCCCAGGAGTCAGCTTGTGTTTCTCCAATAGATTTATTTTCCTTTGGAATTCTTTTCCCCAGTATGAGTCCTTCACTCCCCAGTGAGGTCTCCAGTCTGTTTTCTGTTTGTTTCCCTAACCAGAGTCGTGTATTGTTCACGCTGTGTCAGTTTATCCCCAACTAGAGTCTTGTTAGAGTCTCTGTTCCTGGTGAGTGTACTACTCCGATGGATCGTCTTTTCTTCTGTGTGAATCATTTTCCCCACAGAATTTGTGTCTTTTGCATGCATACATTTGCATCATGAGGTCTCTTAGGGACCAAAATTTGTCTCATTATTGTTATTTAAGCCCATTCTACCGCGTCGAGTTGAAGATTTCTAAACTTCACTTCTCCGTCTAGAATGACCTTAAATAGGGGCATCTGTAAGACCCCAATTTTGGCCCCAAGATCCCTCATGGCCCATATCATATCATATCATGGCCTCAAGGATCATTGCATGCCCTGTCTCCCCTCCTAGTGGGTAGGTTGCCTTGTGAGTGTGGTTCTTGATCACCAAGCATGTCTTGCATTTGTATATCTTTGCTTTTCATATGTTTACTAACCAAAAAGTAAAAAAATATTGTCAGTCTAACCTTGTTGCTTGCAGTTGAAGCAATCATCAGCAATTAGGTCAAAGTCAGTCACTGGTCAGTCAAAGCAGTGGATGGTGGCCATTCTTGCAGAATTTGGGCACCATGATCAATAATCAAGAGTTCATATGACTTGGGACATCATTTGAAATCAAGGTCTCAAAGAATTAGGGTTTGGAATTCATCAGAAGTGGTTCAATCATGCAAAACCCTAGAAAAGTCAACAGGAAGTCAAACTTGGTCAACTGTGGATTTAATCAGTGATTTGATGGATGGAATTGGTCTGAGAGGTCTCATTCATGCTTATACAAGCCTCATATATCATGTCCAACCTCATCATGGAAGAAAATCAAGTCAAACAGAAAATTTCCCAAAATAGAAAGTGGACCTGTAATTTCAACTGCCAAAAATGGAAACTTCTTGATCCTAAACTTACATCATGATACAAGCTTCAAATGAATTTTTGCCCAACATGAAAGTTGAAGATCTTGTTCTCCCATTTCCAAAAAGTCCAAGAACTCTCAAATCCCATGTATGGTTAGCAAGATATGATCAATTCAATTTCAAAAATTTGTGAACTTCAAAGAGCCATATCTCATGAACCACAAGGCCAATTTTAGTGGGGTTTTTTCCTACAAGTCCTATTTAATCCCCTCTTTCCAAAAATGCATTCCTCATTCACCAAAACCTCACCATGCAAAATGCCATTTTTGGACTTGACTTCTTTAAATTCAAGTGTGTGCAAAAGTTGACTTTTTGAATTAAGCAATTTTAACACATTTGGCCATTTGGGATCTGTTTTAAATGATATTTGCAACTTGTCCAAGGCCCAAACTCGGCCAGAACCATACACCCCATGTGCCTATGTTGGAAATTAGCAAAATGGCATTTCACTTCATTTGGGATAAACAAGTTTAGCACATCCATTAGCAATGTTAAACAGTCCATATATAGTTCATTTTCTGCACAAACCAACCCTAGCTGCAGCCTCAATCGAACAGAATACTCTCATTCTCTCATTTTCGCATTTTCACACCTTTGCAATTTTTGAGCAAAAGCTTCAAAACACCACGAGCCATCTTCATTGTTTCTTCATTTGGACAACATTTGGAAGCTTTTTCAAGCAGCAAACCTCATCTGTACTGCAGCACCGAGCTCTGTTTTCTCCATGGACCAACAATGGCAAGTCGAGATTTGAAGGATTCTAAGCCTTGCTGAGCCAAATAGCTTCAAGCATTCATCGTTTCAAAGCATTGTGGACATCTGTTTGTGCTTGTATCATCAAAACAACACCTGTCTCCTCCATTTCTTCCAAATCAAGTAAGATTTCGAGTTCCTCTTTTCTCAAATTTTTGCTATGCCATGTGTAGTCCTTGCCTTGCTGAGTATTGTGAACCTTATATCACTTGAATTGGTTAAATATGCTAGGAGAAATCTGAGTTTAAAGGTTGTTAGTCATTTTTATTTTGCAAGATTCCTTGATGATTAGCTCGATTTAATGTTAATGCTTGCTGGATTTATGATGCTGGATGTTTGTTGTGTTGATTGCCATGCTTAATTTCATGTTCTGGTTAGTTTGATTTTCCACGATTCTTGGAGAAGATGAACATATACTGTAGCTTCCACAAAACCCTAAACACTGTTCAAAACCCTAACCATTTCCAGAACTTGTTTTTCTTTCACGTGTTGCCTGCTTGCTTACTGTTCCATTCCCATAACAACCAATTACAACATTTCATGTGTCCCATTAAAACGATGCGTTTGGTTTAATGAGGTTGTTAATTACCATTGTGCCACTCGGTCAACCTTTGACTTATCTAAACCATGTTACTTTGTTCATGTTATTCCAAATTGATTGCTTAACTTCTAAAAATCATTTCTCACTCGTTTCAATTCCAAAATTCATGAAATTTTTTTCATCATGTTCATGAGAATGCCTACTTTTTTATCATGATTTTTAATATTTTTTTGACTGGCTGGATTTTAAATGGTATTAGGGTTCTTAACATGTATGCACATTTTGTACCTTTTGCCAATCCTTTTGTGAAATTGTGATGATGTATCCAATGCCCCTGAAATTTTTTGTGGTTAATCTACACTCATTCATGTTTGTTTTGATGTAGAGTTCTTGAATTTATCATATGTGGTTTGTGAGATATGAATTTTGGAAGTAGGGTGTGACAATTTGTGTCACACCATTGATATGCAATTTCATGATTTTTGTTGACATGCTTCCTGACCTCCAATTAATGTGAAATTTTTCATGAATCTTCTCTCATGTGTCTAGTTTGTGTGTGAATTTTCTGGGAATTAATTATGCCATTTCCTAATTGTTTGAAATTTTTCTTCCCTGTCTAGTCAAATGTTGACTTTGTGTGACACATCTTGCCAAATCCTTTGTGAAATTCTCATATCTTATTGGATGATCATGAAATCTTACATGTGCATACTAGACATCTTAAGCTTTGCATTGGTGTTGATCCCATTCATTTCTCATCTGTTGTCATTGAGTTATGATTTTTTGAAGTTGACCCATGTTTGTTTGACTTCTTTGTGCATGTTTGAATTTGTTTTGACTTCCTGATTTTAATTGACCATCTTCCCATGATCCAATTGAGCTGAAATTTTATATGTATGCCATGTTATGGATTGTGATTGACCCTGAATTATTTGATAATTTTTGAAATTGACTATGTTTGGTTTTGAGCTAAGTCTTGTTGTTGACTTCATTGAGCATATTCAAATTTGCTTTGACTTCATGATTTTCATTGACTGCCTTCCACTTGTCCAATTGTGATGAAATTTTACATGCTTACCATGCTAGGTGTTAGGATTGATCATGAATTATTTGGTGATTTTTGAAAATGTTTGAGTTGACTTTTGATGCAAGTCTTGCTGTTGACTTCTATGAGCTTTCATTTGCCATGCTTTGACTTCCTTTCCTTATGAAATGATGATGATGCATGATATGAATGTGGGACCAATTGAGTTTGCTTCTTAAATGTTTTAACTTGATTTTGGTTGACTATCCCTTGCTGTTTTGACTTTCTCATCTCGTTTTGACCCTAGGCTTGTCCTAGTGGTCCTGTTGCTTATGTTTGAGCTCATTGTTTCAGGTTAAGCACAAATGCTTCAAAGAGAACAATCTAATGTGATTAAGCTTGATTGTTTATCATGAGCTAATCTTTGTTTTGTAGGTTGCTTGGCTCATAAGCCTTGTGCCTTGTGCTTTGCACATTTGCTTATCTGTTTTGACTGTTTCCATTTGGCTTTAACTATTGAACTGTGCACTTACTTGTTTGACTATTTCAGGTACCATTAGTTGCTTAGTTCTTTGAACTTGCTTTGCTTTGCTTTATAGCAATTTGCATTGAGGTATAATTCCTTTTTCTTCATGTAGTCTGGAAGACCTGGTCTGTTACTTGGCCAGGCAACTGTCTGAAGTCCTCCTTAAGAGGCAATGCTTGTGTGTGTTTACTTTTGTCCCAAGCAGGAAAAGTCCTTCAAATAAGGCAATTGGTAGATCAAAGAGATAAGTAACCTATCTCCTACTATTCTGTGAGTCTTCTCCTTGCTCCCATTACATGGTTGTAGCATTGGGATCCAAACCCAAGATCTATTGAGTCTAATATGTGGAGAGAGTTCCTACTTTCTGAACTCCCACATCTTCTGATATTCAAATGCTCTCCTTGACCAGGGATAAGAGCAATGAGGCACACCCCTCATCTCCTTTCATCTGCTTCACCTTAGCCCCTCAATGGCAAGGTTAAGAGCACCTGTGACCCTATTCCAGCTGGCTTCAATGCCTAACCCTTTTGTATGAGCCTCCTTGTTTGGTTATAGTGTGTGCTGAATGCCTTCATTGATTGATCACTTGCTTCATATACACATGTTTGCTTGTATGCTCTATGCATTTATCATCATTAATTGCCCATTAGTGCATGATCATCTCATTTGTCTTTGTGATATTGTCATTGTTGTTTGCCCATTGAGGACAATTGTAAGTCCATTTCTTTGGCCATTGCTCCTATGATATGGAAGGATAGAGTGTAAGACCTCATTGGTCACTCATATCTTCTGTTGTTTGGTTTGATTGTATGTGAGGTTGCAATTGTAAGCCCCTGTAAGTTGGCATTTGCTTTCCTATGATCATATGTTGGATATTGGTATAAGTCCAGACAGATTGGCATCCGGTATCCAAATTTCATTTTGTTTTAGGAGATTAGTATAAGTCCATTGAGTGGCCTCTGATATCCCTTTCTGTTTTAGGAGACTGGTGTAAATCCATCTATTGGTATCCGGTATCCACCTTTTGTTTCTTTGCTTGAGGAGATTAGTGTAAGTCCATTGAGTGGCCTCTGATATCCAGTTTTATTTTAGGAGATTGGTATAAGCCCAGTGATTGGCATCCGGTATCCTCCTTTTGGATTTCTTTTGCTTTGTTTGTTTGTTATTATCCATTGCTATTCCAAAGGACACATTTGAATCATCTTCTATATGATTTCAAGAAGTGAACCTTCTAAGAAGTTTTACAATCCATCTTCATCCATTCATCCTCATTATGTCCTAAACCTTTTCACACTTGGATTTCAAACTTGACATAGATATTGTGCAAACATCTTCATGTTTTCTAATTAAAAACCTGGACTCAAGTCCTTGACTTTTTTTTCAAACCCCATTTCATAATACTTCTTTGAATCAATCTTAATCATACTTTGACTCCATTTTCATAATCACAATCAATTAACTTCACTCATTCACTTGTTTTGGCTTTGTCTATTGTTAATCTTTTCATGCATTAGCCATAGGTTTCAATTATCATTGTGGTTGATGTAAATCTTGCCTATCCTTAGTGAGTCGACAGTAAGACTTCCGTACTGAAAACAGGGTTAACCCCTCTAGTACGTCGAAGCTATCCTCGCATGGTGGATGTTGGTCTTGGTCGAGTTTTCTCCCATTGATAATGAAAAGCCTCAGTGCTATTGTTTAAAATTGAATCCACCAACTTTTGGAAATCTTTTAGCCGAACTACGGCGTTTTGATCCTTACCTTTGATGGAAGGTACGTAGGCAACGGGTTCATCCGTTCAAACCCAATAATAAAATTGTATATTCTTTTCTCATCATCCCAATCATGTTTGCACAATGTTTATGTCATAACAAATAACAATTTAGTACAACAAGTGTGAAAAGGGCTCCCTAGGAGTACCTAGGACGTAGTGGGTGCCTAACACCTTCCCATTGCGTAATTTACCCCTTACCCAGACTCTCTGATCTTTTTATTAGTTTTCTACGTGTAAAACTTCTTAGGCTTTTGTTCGCTTTTTAGCCAGTCCTTTGGATAAATAAAAGTGCGGTGGCGACTCAAAATTTCATTGTATACCTTGCTTATGGTTTAATCGATAAATCATATAGCGACGAATACACCGCTACACCCATTAATAAAATATTGGTGGATCGTGGCGCGACCATGAATTTGATTCCTCATCACTTGCTGAGGAAAATTGGAAAGTACGACGCTGATGCCAAACCTCACAATATGATGCTTACCAACTACGAGGGTAAAGTGGGCTTCACCCTTGGTGTCATCCAGGTCAAGTTAACCGTAGGAACGGTCACAAGATCCATAATGTTTATGATTATGGAAATGAAGGCCAACTATAATCTGTTACTTGGAAGAGAGTGGATACATGGGGTCGGGGTTGTCCCATCCTCAATGCACCAACGAATAATTATATAGAGTCCAGATGGTATCATGGAAAATATAGAGGCAGATCAAGGGTACTTCAAAACCCCTATAAACCATACCGACAAATGCCAGTTCGACAAGCATTTGGCCAATATCACTCCATGTGATTCGGCCGATTTTGTATTCACCCCTAATGACAACGCTTACTATTCCCTGTCGTTGCACCCTTACAATGGCTTTCGGTGGGACAAAGAAGTAGTGGGCGAAGACGACTTTGGATACTTAGGAGCGTCTAGAACTGAACCCACAGGTTGGGGAAACGAATTCAATGCCGATGACTGAGTTCACAACACTAAAAAGGATTTCGGCTTACATAGCTGAAAACAAGCACCAATTGGCCTTAGAGGCCAAAGTAAAAAACATGGTTGTCGAAGCTAGTAAAGTTTCTCATCAAATAGGTCCTGGGAAGGACTTTGATCCAATGCCACCTGACAAGGGTCAAAACGAAGAGCAAGGCCAGAGGCTCGACGCTATCTATGATGATAAGCCTTTGGGTTTCGAGAAGGATCTGCTGGCAACAAATTCTTAAATGCTAGATCAAGATCCACTTGAGGAAATAGACTTGGGAGAGGGATTGATAAAGCGGCCAACTTACATTAGCGCCAATATCAACCCTCAACTAAAAGTCGAAGTAGTCCAATTGTTGAAAGAGTTGAAAGACAGTTTCATGTGAGACTATGATGAGATGGCTGGTTTAAATAGAGATTTGGTCGAGTTGAAGCTTCCAATCAAGCCTAGAAAGAAGCCCATCAAGCAAAACCCGAGGTGATTTGCACCAGCAATACTCTTGAAGATCAAAGAAGAGGTCGAAAGGCTTCTTCGCTGTAACTTCATTCGCACAGCCAGGTATGTCGAATGGTTAGCTAATATTGTGCATGTAATTAAAAAGAATGGTACTTTGAGGGTTTGCATAGACTTTAGAGATTTAAATACTGCAACCCCAAAGGAGAATATTCAATTCCAGTGGCAAAAACGCTAGCCGATTCTACTGCAGGCTATGAATATCTTAGCATGCTCGATGGATATTCTGGATATAATCAAATATTTATTGCAGAAGAGGATGTCCCAAAAATAACATTTCGATGTCCTGGATCCTTAGGCACCTACGAATGGGTGGTGATGCCTTTTGGTTTGAAAAATGATGGGGTAACCTACCAAAGAGCAATGAATTCTATCTTCCATGATTTTATAGAGACTTTTATGCAAATTTACATAGATGATATTGTCATTAACTCTGTTTCAGGGAAGAGCCATATAGACCATCTTCGACGATCCTTCCAAAGGATGAGAAAACATGGTCTGAAAATGAATCCTCTTAAATGCACTTTTTGTGTGCAGGATGGGAACTTCTTAGGCTTTGTGGTCCATAAAAAGGGAATTGAAATAAACCAGAATAAGACCAAGGCCATAATGGATGCGAAAGTGCCATCAACAAAGAAAGAATTGCAGTCACTACTAGGGAAGATCAATTTCCTAAGGAGATTCATATCAAACCTTAGTGGGAAGACACAAGCTTTTTCGCCATTACTTCGACTACACAAGGAAGGGTTCGAATGGGGGCAAGCTCAACAAGAAGCATTCGATAAAATTAAAGAATACTTGAGTCATCCACCAATCTTGACACCACCTTGTAGAAATAAGAGTATGAGATTGTACATATCTACATCTGACAAGACTTTAGGGAGCATGTTTGCTAAAGAGGATGATAATGGCGTCAAAAAAGCCATCTACTACTTCAGTAGGGTCTTAAATGATGCATAAACTAGGTATTGCATAGTTGAAAATTTGTGTTTATGCTTGTATTTATCTTGTACAAAGTTGAAGCATTATATAAAACCTGTTGATGTTTATGTTTCATCTCATTTCAACATCATTAAACATATGTTATCCAAACCAATTTTGCACAGTCGAATTGGGAAGTGCGCATTAGCATTAACTGAATATTATTTAACGTATATGCCATTAAAGGCTGTTAAAGGACAAGTGGTAGAAGATATTATAGCCGACCACTCCATAGATGCGAATGCACTTGACTATCTCGAATTAGAACCTTGGAAGTTGTACTTCGATGTGTCTAGTCACAAGGATGGAACAAACATATGCGTGCTAATTATTTCTCCTAATAAAATTCCAATAAGACTCAAGTACAAAGTGGAGGGTCTCTGCTCGAACAATGAGGTTGAATATGAGGCCCTCATAGTCGAACTTGAAATATTGTTGGAATTGGGGGCAACTCGAGTCAAAATAATGGGTGAGTCAGAGTTAGCCATAAAATAGATCACAAAAGAATATAGATGTATTAAGGAGAATTTAATTATGTACTTCATAATAGCCAGTCGATTGCTAAAAAGATTCGAGATGGCTAAAATTCAACATATACCTAGATTGGAAAATCAAGTGGCTAATGATTTGGCTAAAATTGCATCTGGGTATAAAATTTCAAAAGAAAAATTGCAAAAAGTCATCGAAGTCAGAGGAAAAGTTGTATCAACTAGATTAACCCCACCAGACTTAGAAAAGACAAAGTCGGGATACGCTGATGAAGGAAACTTTGAAATATTGGCAATAGACAATCTGACAGACGGAGATTGGAGGAAACCAATATTAGAATATCTACAAAATCCAATGATGTCTTCTGATCGAAAAACCAGGTATCGAGCGTTAAGTTATTTTCTTTTGGGATTGGAGTTGTTTAAGAAGTCTCCTGAGGGAGTTTTGCTTAAGTGCCTCAGTGAGTCAGAGGCATATTTAGCCCTTTCGACTGTTCATAGTGGGGCATGTGGGGCACACCAAGTTGGCCATAAGATGAAATGGCTCTTATTTTTCCAAGGGACGTATTGGCCTACCATGTTGAAAGATTGCATCTAATTTGCAAAAGGATGCCAAGAATGTTAGGTACACCCATGCATACAACATGTTCCTGCGAGCGAATTGCACTCTATAATCAAGCCTTGGCCATTCAGAGGTTGGGCTTTGGATTTAATTGGGGAAATTCGACCACCATCATCTAAGAATCAGAGGTATATCCTGGTGGGCGTTGATTATTTTACGAAATGGATCGAAGTTATACCTTTACCAAACGTAAATCAGGAAGATGTGATCGATTTTATCCAGAAGCATATTATTTACAGATTTAGAATCCCAGAGACTGTCACGACAGATCAAGGGTCAATATTCATTGGTCAAAAGATGCAAAAATTTGCTAAAGAAATGGGTTTCAAATTGTTAACTTCGATGCCATATTATGCTCAGGCTAATGGACAGATCGAAGCTGCTAATAAAGTGATTATTGGTTTGATTAAGAAGCATGTGGGGAAGAAGCCTAGAAAGTGGCACAAAACTTTAGATAAGATTTTATTGGCATGTCAGACCTCCCCCAAAGAAGCCACTAATTCGACCCCTTTTCGGCTGACATTTGGTCATGATGTTGTTCTACCAGTAGAGATTCATCTACAATCCACAAGAATTCAAAGGCATCATGAAATTACATCAGAGTCATATTGGAACATGATGCTGGATGAATTAGTTGATCTAGATGAAGAAAGACTAAATGCCTTGGAGTTATTAAAACGGAAGAAGAAGAGAGTAGAGAACTCTTATAACAAGAAGGTAAAAATCAAAAGTTTTTTGCCTGAAGACTTGGTCTGGAAAGTAATCCTTCCAATGGATTGAAAGGATAAGACCTTAGGGAAGTGGTCTCCAAAGTGGGAAGGCCATTTTCATATTTTGCAAGTATTTTCTAATGGTGCCTCGGAGATTGATGAACTTAATAAAGACATGAGGATCTTGAGAGTAAATGGGAAATATTTAAAAAAATATAGGCCAGTACTCCAAGAGATAAAAATAAGAAACGAGTAATTATCTATAAGTGAATCAGAGCCAATATGGTGAAAGTGCCAAAATGGTTTGCATTTGATTTGAAGGCCCAAAGGGATAATATTCATTACAATAAAAACTTATATTTCATTACATAAAAATAGGAAAAATGGAAAGAAGACTAAAACTAGAAAAGAAGATTGGCCTTGATTTGAAGGTACTTTGCTTTAAGAAGTTCCAGACGTTTCTCACATAAAGACCTTTTCGATCGGAGAAGTTTGATTTCAGATTCCAATTTTCGAGCTTTTTGACGAATTCCATGCCAAATTCTAGTTCTTTAGCCATCAAAGCATCATAGGACTCCAAGAGTTCACTTTTTCTTTTTTCAGCTACAAATATTTTGGACTGTAGTTCTTCTATTTGTTTTCTCCACGAAGCAATATCACGATCATGGCCTTCGATCTTCTCTTTATTCTAGGCAGCTGCTTCAGAACCAGTCTTCTTTTTTATCTCTCCTGTTAGTTGAGGTAGTAGCTTATGATCTTTGATAGCTTGGTCGATCATAATGGCTACCTCCAAGATAACATTGGCCACTTCAGGAAAGGCTTCTAGCAGATTGACTTGATTAAGAAGAGCCCTCAAGGTAAAAGGGGCAGAAGGATCAGCCAACAGCACCAGGAACAAGTCACCCTTAAAGATTTTATCTTTAATCTTGGAAAGCACTTCATCTGCGGGCGTGCTCGAAGGCTGATCGTCAGACATCGAAGTAGTGCTAAGGCTTTTCTTAGAAGAACTTTTCCTACAACTTAACATAACCTTCATATATTCAAGGGGTTGGCTTCATTTCAGAATAGCTAGTTCTTCTGCAGAGAGACCCCTAGTACTACCTTTCGAAACTCTGCCGGTCGGAATAGATGTAATAGTTGGAGTGGCAAGAGTTTGGCTCTGAGCCTGTCCTTCGCCTATGTCATCCTCCCTCTCTTCAGAGCCTTCATCATCGTCAGCAATAAGGATTTGGGTCTGGTTACCTTTGTTCTCTTCCTCAATCACCGTATCTTCACCGTTGCGACCTTCTTCCCGGGGATTGACTATTCCTTCGATGTTGTGTGAATCGTCTCCAAGATTGTCTCCAGCTTGAAATCCTTCATCCACCACCATGGGATCTTGGTTCACTCTAGCATCATCCTCTTTGTTAGAATCAATTTCATAATCGGAGCCGCTGGTGTGGGTGTTGGGTGTAGGGTTAGAGTGTCGGGTTATTGTTATCGTCTCCACAGGGATTGTGAGATATCGCCGCCGTTCGACAGTTGTTTAGTTCTTAACTCGTAGTAACAAGGGGGGTTTTGGTTTTAGTCACGGTAGCTTGCATAAAAGTGTAAGAAATTATGGTAAAAGATTTGGTTTTAAGATTTGAGAAAGGTTGTCAAAGTTAGGGTTCGACGATCACTTTGCATGCATATGTTCGACCAACAAAACTCATAAACTCCTTTAGATGATAAACTATTTCACAAAGTCCTCCCAATGTGTTTATCTCTAACACACATTGTGGGTTTTCCCATTTTGATCCATTGTTTATCTCTAACATAATCTATCAAAATGACAACTTTTTGATTCAACTTTATCGTGAGCAAAATCATTCATTACTATCTCTAGCTAACAAACAAGATTGAATGAAAACCTAGGTAAAGAGTTGGAAAACATCTCTCGATCATAAACCAACACAAAGAGTTATCAATAAAAGAAAGTTTTCACCATATATTCATCATCAAAGAGTTTACAAATGAAGATCATCCCATTTACACACAAAGCTAATGATCCTCTACATCTAACCTTGACAAAATGAAGGACTTAGCTACTCATTTTCATGGTAGCTTGGTCAACAAGTTTCGGTTGAAGGTTGATCAACATCCGAGTCGAAGAATCGAGATTGGATGGGAATCCACCTACTTTTTGTAAAATATGGCTAAGAGATGAAGAAAAATGGAGAAAATGTGTTTCTAGGTTACAAAGTATCTCTAGAACAATGCTGGAAAATATCTAAGTCTAATAATAATCTCTTTCCAAAAAGTAGCCCCTGCTACTTATAGTACTACTGTCTGAGCTGTCATGCTCGCTAGGCGAGCAGAATGGTTCTCCTAGCGAGCCCCAAAATAGGCCACCAGAAGTGCCTGCGCCCAGAAGAATCATCCAAGTCCAGAATGCATACGTTCGCTAGGTGAAGAATCCTTTGCTAGGCGAAGCCCACGCTTCCTCATTCGCTCCAGCGAGTTTTGATGTTTTTCTACTGGAATTGCTCGCTGGAAGCTCGCTAGAGGCTTACCTAGCGAGTAAGTGCTAGCTATGGTTTTGTCCATGGTCTGGGAGTGTTCGTTGGCAGCTCGTTGGGTGCTCGCCTAGCGAGCACTTCGCTACATCACTCGCCTAGCGAGCATGCTGATGAATGCTTCCTTTCTTGGTTCCTTTGCCAACTTTCTTGTGTCTTTGTTTTCTATTCTTTCATACCTAATTCCTACACAATAACACACAAATTAAGGGTACTAAGATCATTTCACATTGTATTGCAAATCATCAAAAGCAAAGGCGTTTTCGAACACTTTAACGACAAAAAGGAGTGAAAGATGCCCATATTTGATAGCTCAAATAAGCACTTTGGGCATCTAACAACTCTCCCCAACTAGATTCTTGCTTGCCCTCAAGCAAAGTATGCCTCTTGAAGGAAAAGAGGATTTGCTTAAAGAAAAAGATTTCTCCGATATTGGATAAAACGGCTCAAACACAAGAGAATCAACTAGACACAAGTTACCAATGGTTAGAATAACATAATACACAAGAACTAAAACTATATAGCAATGTAACATGTAACAATCCACAACAATATTATCTTGAATGAATCACCCTATCTCTCCTTTTCGAATAAGGATTGAAGAAATTACGCGTTTGCAACCGCGGGGACAATCTCTCTCTCCAACAAACAATGCAAAAGACAATTCAATTCATACAATGTCTAATAATTATAAATGAAAATGCGGAAGCACGAAGATCACTAAGGTCTTTTCCGGTTGTAGTTTGGTTAGGTTTACAAACAAGGGTCATATCTAAGGCCATTGAAAACGAAATTGCTGATGCAAAAGAGACATTCACTGTATACTATTCACACATCTCAACTTCGTTCCGTTTGTTTCTCATTTGAAACCTTCACAACTCTTATTTCACAACTCAATTTTTGTTTTTCACTATTTTTCTTCCAAGCAAGCATTCATTTTCATTTTCTCCATTTTTTTCTTTTCTTTTCACATCGTATTCACAAAACAGATGTTTCTCTTTTCTAATTTTTTTTCAATGCTTGCTCGGTTTTTCAAGAGTTGTGGCACTTACCGATTCTCATTTTCGTTCTCCCTAACTTATCTCTTACTCACCCTAAGTGAATGCTCTTGACTTTTTACGGCAAAAGAACAATTACCAAAAATTTTAGGGTTTGAAGAAAAAAGATTTTTGACATCTCGCCTTATTTCAAGCTGAGATTCAACTGTTTAAGCTCAAAGGGGTTAACGAATACTCTCTCTGCTCACGGGTAAGTTGTATTTGGAACTGGTTGTGCTCATAAGAAAACAAACGCCTTGATCATTTCTAATTGCTTCCACAAATTCACAATAATAAAAGACCAAACATGAATCAAATGAACCAACAAAGTTTATTAGAATCCAACATTTAAGTGTACAGTGGAGGTTTCCTCACAATTTGTGGTTCTAAGTCCTCGATGAAACATTCATTCAATTATGTTGCAAAAAGAACAATATTCCATTACGAAAAGAGTAAAGTTCTTAATGCATTCTAAAATTCTAACCAGAGGTAACCATGTACCTTAACATTATTCGCTTGTTTATTTTTATCATTGCCATCCAAGCTCGGATGCACCTTCATTGGATACTTCTTTGAGGAGCAACCAATCTAGAAGGTTTGACACTCAACAACCAAAAATTTATTAAACAAAAGAAATTTAAACCAAACACAATAATTTAAAACATAAATAATAACCATTACTTCAAAATTTAAAAATGTGCGTGGGGGACAAAACACCCCAAAAGTATATAACCAAAACCAAAATACTACAAATCTGAAAATACAATAAAATAAAACATAACATGAAAAATAACACAAACTTAGCCCTCAAAGGACTCAAAACCCTCATCACTACCGACTTCAGAACCGGTACCATCATCACTATCATCATCGTCATCACCATCCTCAGCACCACCAGAAGTATCAGCACCAGAAGCACCGGCACCTGCCCCCTCTCCGAAAATAGGCCTGTCCACAGGCCAGCTAGCGTGCTGCAGAAACTGCTCACGCGTCATCATCGAATGCTCTCTGGAAGAGTCACGCACCTGCAACTGTAACAACTGCATAGAATCGTGAATATCAAGCATGGAGCACTGAGTTGCCGCCATCCAATCCCAATTATAGTTGTAGACAGCCTGCTGGAAAGGATCGGATCCCTGAGCAAAAGTACAAGGACCATTAGAAGCCCTGGTAACATCAGCATCTCAACTACTCCTGAAGTTCTTTGGCTTGCAATACTTGGCCACATATCTGTCGTTGATGGCTGACGGAATCCTCACTTGGCTGCGGGAGGGTAGCTTTACCCTCTACTGTTGGCACAAAGCCATGATGAGGCAAGGGAAAGAAAGGGGGCAGTTAACTCGTGCCCCCGACTTTAGCCCGCTCTCAACCACGGAGTTCATCTCCAAATCAATGATTCTGGCCACATCGATCTGAATATTAGTGAGAATGCAATGGACCAAGTGTGCCACTGGGATCGGCATGGTTGAGGTGTGAGACTTAGGTTTAATATTGGTCAGAACCAGCATGAGTATCAGCTGAGCCAAGGGAATCATGTCCTCCCTATGGTACCTCATAGGAACCCCAGATGGGTTCAACTCAACTGATTTCCCTTCAAATAATAGGGCTGCAGAAATAGAATCGGTATCCCGGTGAAGCCTCAAATCACGGTGGTAAGCGTCCCTCTCATTAGCTCCCAGATGGAGCGGTTCACCCAGTACACGGTTAATTGCATCCCGATCGAAAGCAACCTGACGGCCGGACACTCTAGTCGTCCATGTCCCCGGCAACGGCACCATTTTGTTGGGTGTAGGGTTAGAGTGTCGGGTTATTGTTATTGTCTCCACAGGGATTGTGAGATATCGCCGCCGTTCGACAGTTGTTTAGTTCTTAACTCGTAGTAACAAGGGGGGTTTTGGTTTTAGTCACGGTAGCTTGCATAAAAGTGTAAGAAATTATGGTAAAAGATTTGGTTTTAAGATTTGAGAAAGGTTGTCAAAGTTAGGGTTCGACGATCACTTTGCATGCATATGTTCGACCAACAAAACTCATAAACTCCTTTAGATGATAAACTATTTCACAAAGTCCTCCCAATGTGTTTATCTCTAACACACATTGTGGGTTTTCCCATTTTGATCCATTGTTTATCTCTAACATAATCTATCAAAATGACAACTTTTTGGTTCAACTTTATCGTGAGCAAAGTCATTCATTACTATCTCTAGCTAACAAACAAGATTGGATGAAAACCTAGGTAAAGAGTTGGAAAACATCTCTCGATCATAAACCAAAACAAAGAGTTATCAATAAAACAAAGTTTTCACCATATATTCATCATCAAAGAGTTTAAAAATGAAGATCATCCCATTTACACACAAAGCTAATGATCCTCTACATCTAACCTTGACAAAATGAAGGACTTAGCTACTCATTTTCATGGTAGCTTGGTCAATAAGTTTCGATTGAAGGTTTATCAACATCCGAGTCGAAGAATCGAGATTGGATGGGAATTCACCTACTTTTTGTAAAATATGGCTAAGAGATGAAGAAGAATGAAGAAAATGTGTTTCTAGGTTACAAAGTATCTCTAGAACAATGCTGGAAAATATCTAAGTCTAATAATAATCTCTTTCCAAAAAGTAGCCCCTGCTACTTATAGTACTGATGTCTGAGCTGTCATGCTCGCTAGGCGAGCAGAATGGTTCGCCTAGCGAGCCCCAAAATAGGCCACCAGAAGTGCCTGCGCCCAGAAGAATCATCCAAGTCCAGAATGCATACGTTCGCTAGGTGAAGAATCCTTCGCTAGGCGAAGCCCACGCTTCCTCCTTCGCTCCAGCGAGTTTTGATGTTTTGCTACTGGAATTGCTCACTGGAAGCTCGCTAGATGCTCGCCTAGCGAGTAAGTGCTAGCTATGGTTTTGTCCATGGTCTGGGAGTGTTCGCTGGCAGCTCGTTGGGTGCTCGCTTAGCGAGCACTTCGCTACATCACTCGCCTAGCGAGCATGCTGATGAATGCTTCCTTTCTTGGTTCCTTTGCCAACTTTCTTGTGTCTTTGTTTTCTATTCTTTCATGCCTAATTCCTGCACAATAACACACAAATTAAGGGTACCAAGATCATTTCACATTGTATTGTAAATCATCAAAAGCAAAGGCGTTTTCGAACATTTTAACAACAAAAAGGAGTGAAAGATGTCCACATTTGATAGCTCAAATAAGCACTTTTGGACATCTAACAGTGGGAGTGTTGAGTAATGGTCTTTGGTGGAGAAGTATCAAGCCCACCAGAAAGGGGTTGATTGATCTCACTCATGGAGCTTTTTTTAGATGACGGTCGATAGGTTGGTTCGCCAGCGCTATTTAAGACATCTGCTATAGAAGCTTGCATGGAGGAAGTTATGGCTTTGGTTCGAACGACGGTACTTTCCCCACTCTGAAAACAACACAATTGAAAAAATGAGTGGTGAAAGACAGTAAATAAACTAAGATAGAGTGAAGCTTGTTTTACCTTGTCACCTTCGACCCTAGGGCTGGAGTTATCACTTTCACTTTGAGCCACCGCTATCTTCGCCATGTCTTCAAGAGTAGGATCTTGGATGGTAAGTGTAGAAGGCCTTTTCTTAGAAAGTTTTATTGGAGGCTATCTCAAAGAGTCAATGATCTTAGTTTGATGTTTTCTCTTCCTAGAGGTTAGGTCGAGCACGGGTGACAGACCCTCTTCGTCAAAATCTATTATGACAGGGTTTTCTGTGGGTTTGTTTTTAATTTTTATGGGGGTTAGAGGAGGTTTTCGAGCAGCCTGAGTTAAACATTGGAATGTCAGTATCATTAAACATACCAAAGATTAAAAAAGGGCAAGACAAAGATATACCTTTGTACCTCCCTCAGTCTTCGATTCGAATGGCCTTCTGATTGTTGTTTTCTTGGGTGGAATCCTGGTGGCTAAAAGAAAATAACATAAAATAATTAGTGTAAGCTAAGGGTAAATAGCCTAAAAGAGAGGTATGCTTTGAGGAAAACCTCCTTTGTCACACCTTCATATCTGTTCGATTCGATGCGAACATCTTCGATCCCTATATGAAGATGCCCTTTAAAACTATATAGAGTATGCTTAGTCGTAACCACCCGCTGGGCTTTTTTATGGGATTGCTATCGAAGTATCTTAATGGAGCCCCCACAGATAAACCAGTCTGGAAATGGAGGGGCAAGGGCCACTCCAAAGTCAACATTAGGCAGTGGAGGAAATTTTGGGGGAAACAATTCGAAAGCCATTTCGTAGCGTTTCTCATGAGGAACGTACGAAGGAATTTTTAGAGTTTCCATTTTCTTTGAAAAAATTCTTTGAGCGTGACAGTTGCTTCGCGGATGGTTCAACTAAGATCACCAGGCCTATAGGCAGTTTCAAAGTAATTTTGAAAAGCTTGGATTTCTTTGATAAATGTGTAAGTACCTTTACTGGTATTTTCCTGCACAAGAAGAAAAACTTTGTCAAAATGTTGGATAAAGGAAGAGATATCACATAACTCTTCAATATAGTATTTGTTCCACCATCTCCCAAATTCTCGAGTGCAGAGGAAGTTAAGCTCGAAGTTGAGAGGAGTGAGTTGGCTCCTGCCAGTATATCTGGCTATCTGCTTAAGGGTGATGGTTTCATTATGGACTGCATTGTAGAGAAGGAGGCTACCCTCTTTTATCATACAAACACTTTGGGAGAGCCTGAATTAATCCAAAATGTCAAGCAACAAGGTTAGGTTGATAGGAAATCAAAGTAACCTGAACCTTCGAGGGGTTAAATCGAAGGGTTAAGATCCTAGGGGTCAAAAAGGCTTCCCAAATCAGTAAAGATTTTGTCTCTCGTTTTTTGGAGGGAGATGGGAAAGTCCTTGTAAACCATTTTGGACCATACTTTCTGGAAGCAAATAGGGCCATGCATGAAGTAAAACATGGCGCTTGGCGAACATCATTATGTAGCCCATGAAAGTTGGTTGAAGGGCTTGTCCTTCGTCATTGGGAGTCAGCTGGGCCAGTCGAATGCCTTTGATCCTTCTGTTTTTAACTTCCTTAGCTTCTTCATCAACGAGGCCTTTATTTAGTAGACTCACCTCGAATGTGGCATTAAGCCAGAGATGTAATAGCCAAAAGGGACCAGAGAGGAGGAGATTCCCTTTTTTACTTAAATTCTTCATTTGAGCGACTCCATCACTCAATGACTCATAGAGGCTTGCCAATATCATCTCACTTAGGAAAATATCATGTCCAACATGTAGTTGATTCGCCAGGGTGAGGTATTTTTTGGCAACATGCAGAGACTTCGAGCAGAATATAGAATGAGACAACTACAGGGATAAGAAAGCTATGTGCACCACGTCAGAGACGGTGTCGGTGTCTTTGTCATGATAATGTGCGATGTGAGTCGAATATGCTGCTCGAGAGGTCAAAAAGGCTATGGTATCTTTAGAATCAATCTCAGGGTCGTACGTGTGTCCAGTGGGTTTTAGCCCTATGATATCGGCTAAGTCGAAAAGTGTTGGTGTAGCCATGTCACATGGGAGGTGGAAAGTATAATGTGTACTATCCCAAAAGTACAATGAAGAAACCAACATGGAGGCACTATACTCCAATCATATCTTCGATAACATGACCAGGTCGTAAATTCCCATGTCTTTCCAGTTTTGGGATTTAGTTTTCTCTATTTTGTTTAACCATTCCAAGTAATTTGTTGGGTCTTTGAATGAAGGGGTAGTGCAAAAAACCCTAAACCCGTTGTTCATGAACCTTAAATCTATGGTTCCACTAGTGTTTGGGTTTTTAGCAGCGGTTAGTTCAACCCTAGGTTTTTTTGCTTGCCCTATGGGTTTGCATTTATGGTAAGAGGGAAAATATTCTTTGAGTTTGCTAAAATCAGTGTCTAAATCAGTTAAAGGCCCAGATAATGCATGAGTTTTTCCAGAAACAGAAACAAGGATAAGTACTTGGGAAGCGTAGATCCTGCGTTGTTCCTCCGTTTTGGGTTATGGGATATATTGCTGATTACCCACCGTTACTGGATTAGGAAATATAGTGAAAGGATGAAGCTCCGAAATCTTCTTAGGAGCTTTTGATTTGACAGTTGTGGTCTTGATAGTTATGCTCACTTCTTTAGGGGCTTCGCTTAAGGTTTCCATTTCAGTTGAAAGTTGAAAGAGGGAAAGATAATATGGGTTTTGGTTGAAGATTGTTTGAGGATGAATAGCTAGAGCATTTGAAAGTTCAGGAAGCATAAAATGTGAAATTGGTAAGTTTGTGGCTTTTAGAAGCAGAAGTGGGAGAAAAAACGCTTCAAATCAACATTGATGGTTGACAAGTTAGTGGGACACGTGTCTCCCTTGGATAGTGTGATGGAGAGGTGGTAATTAATGTCTTAACCCACGATTTCCTAGAGTCTAGGAAACATGATGATTGAAAAGATTCGATTGTGGGATGAAGAGACGTGGTTAGGAAAAAGGTAATGATGACTCTGACGTCACCAGACAGCTGGAAGAAACTGAAAAGTTTTGCAACATTGGAAAATTTGGCAATATGTCAAAGTTGTTCAAGGCGTCGAAGCATGTTCTCAAAAAATGTCTTTTTCTTCTACAAGTCGAAAATAACATTTTTGGGGGGCAATTTGTTAGCTCATAATTTCGACGCCCGTTTTAGAATTACCAAAATGGAAATCCCAATGAAGATGTTTTCGACTGAATTTGGTATTAGGGAGAGCTAGTTGAAAGTCCCTGGGTGAGAAGGGCCATCGTTCAGTTAGGACTTAGAAATATTTCTTCAAATGTTTTGAAGACGGTTTCGATTGGAGATTCAAATTCAAATAAAGGAGGGAACTTTGTTCTCATCTAAAACTGCTGAAGGTACACGTGGAGCATAATGGACAACCACATCCATGCAAAGGGCCATGTGTCTCGACGTGATTGAAAGGGCGTTAGAAACGATTAATTCGATTAAGTATAAATAGAGGGTCTTAGTGTTAGGATCAGTGTGTGTCAAAGTGTGTACATAGTCTGTAAAATTTACCAAGTACATGTGTGAAGAGGAACCGTAAATTAAGAAATGTACGTTTGTTTACACCATTGTCAGTTATTTTGAAGCAATACAATTTATCTTTATTTTTTCAGAAATACTTCTTCATTTCAAACATTCTTAATACTTCTTTATTTCAAACATTCTTCTTCGCTTCTAGTTATCATCATTTCTTTTACAATCTTTCTCTTTAATTCGTATTAGTCTTTTACTGTCTCAACTTTTAATCATCATTACCACAGACACTGTCGAAGTGTTCATATTTACTAGAATTTACTTTAAAACAATTAACACATATCCTAGGATCAATCTGATCAATCCTGTAAGTAACCAAATTTAGTAATTTGGGAGATCAGTGGTTGTTTACCAATTCTCACGGTAAACATATACATACTTCCTTGCATTCGAGTTCTTCACCAGTCTTGTGCATACTCGATTAAGAGGATGAATTATTCTGGATTCTCTTGCTTTCCAACTCTAAGACAACAAAGAGAGCGCTTGAAATACTTTTAAGGAAAATGACTCCATTCACGATTCAGACCTGGATTCGTTCAATCTTTCTGAAATATCTAACATATGTTAATAGAAGGAATTGAATAAATTTTTGTCTTGAAACTGACTCAATATTGATCATTTCTACTTTTTCAAATGTGAATATTGTTCATTGCCGTGTTTTAATTAAATTAAAGAATATTTTTACACACTATATTTGGACTCAATATATCTCATATTTTTATAGAGAGAAATGTATGTGCAAATAGATTAGACAATGTATTTTTTTTTTTTGTTGATTATGATATTTTGTGGGATTCACGTCCTATTTATGTGTTTGAAATTTTTTTGAAAGATATATTAGACATGTCTAACTATCGTTTTTCTAGATGTTTGATGAGTTGGAGTTTATGGCTCCATCCTTTTGTTTTTTCTTTTTTATTCAATAATTTATCTCTATTAAAGAAATTATCATTTTTAAAATCACACACATGATAAATTAAAATATACTCATAGTACAAAAATATTTACAGTGAGAATATATAAAAGTTAAACCCAATAGATAAATTTGTAAATTTTTTTTTAGATAAATATATCATATTTTAAAATTTGAGGGTAGTGCATATTATTTCTACATTTAGTTTATTAATAACTTTGATAAAATTTTATTAACAAAAAAAGCTATCCTATTTTTGGTACTCTTAATTTAAAATAAATATAATGTCACCTCTTCAATGTGCCATTTCTAGAACTAATTTTTATCTTTCTCTTTTGAAAATTTTATCTATTACCAAAGGCTAAAGCATAAATAAAATATACTTTCATTATCATCAAATCTTTTTATTGGAGATTTTTATTGAAGATTTTCATTACCAATTGAATAACTTAATTAGATAAATAATATATATTGATTAGATACATTTAATATTATTATTTTTTAAATTAATGTCAACTTTTTAATCAATGGCTTCTCACATCTCCTAAGTGCTAAAATAAATTTAGTTTAATAAAACATGAATTTTTTACTTATAAAGAGATACAAAACCTCTGTGTATATTTCATGCAATTGCAAATAAGAGAATATATAGCTCAAATTCTCATGTCTTTTTTTGCTTTCATCATCTTCTTTTTTCTATTTTTTGTTGTAACCAATAGTGGTATACGAATTTTCACACCACTTTTTAATTTATATTTTACATATTTTATCACCTTTTAGTAATATTTATTTCTCTTATTTAACATTGCAGATCCCAAAATTCCTTGCATTAAAGACGATGATTGTCCAAAGGTGGAATTTCCTCGGTATATATTGTGCATTAATAAATTTTGTGAGGTGCTTTCTCAAGGAAAAATATAATACAATCTAATGTTTATATTTTTTTTATCTTCATTAAATCATAGAATATATATTAAAAACAAAATTGTCCTTGTATACTTATATCTACTTTAATAAATAAAGATAATATAGGATTAATATATAGATTTTTAGGGTATCCAGATGAAGTGAAAAACACTATCTAAAATTTACGTATACGATTATAAGATACATATATCACTATCTAATTATATCAATGTTTTAAGATAAGCTTTACGTACAATTAGTTATTTCTTCTACTTCTATATTTAGTACTTTTTCATTGAACATGTAGTATTTATGTTAAAATGAGTTAAACTTAAAATTGTATGCCTTAAGTTTTACAAATAATTAGTTATAATCATTAAATAAAAAAATGCATATAATTTAAGCCTCGTATTCTTTAAAAAAATGTTTGGGGAAGTTCAATTTTTTATTAATTAAAATGTTACATATAAATATTTACAACAATTATTACAATATTTTTTTACTTTAAACACCAAACAAATTTAGTGACGTGGATTACTTTCACACAAAATAATTTATCTACTATTTTCTTGTTGGCTTGACGATGGTTACTTTCATTCGCAAAACAATTTATCTACTATTTTCTTGTTGGTTTGCTGGATCATTTTGTTTAAGGTATTGATCACATTTACTATTAAGAAAAACACGTTTAACCTCACTTAGATATGGGGTGTTATTTCGGTTTCAAAGGCGATATAACGAATGATGTCATAGAAAGTACGTCACTTTATCTCTTGGTTGAAACTCCACTGAAAAGAAAGATTGAACTTGTCGTGGATTCAATCCTAACAATTGCTTTTTTTTTTAAAGGCGATACTTTAGCTTTTTTCGTTAAATGATAGTGTTTAAAACTACTATTCTTTCCAGAATATGCCCCTCGCCCCGGTAATGACCCCCTTGGTTGAGAACGACGTCGTTGGACGGTGACACTTCCACCATAGGCGAGTAATAGTAGACAAGATCCTCAGCCGAGGGCGTGTGAGGCAACATGCGGGATCTTTGGTTATAATTCATGCCCGATGAGTCAATGTCTAGATTTCCTTTGTTTAACTAAGGTGTGTTAACTCGAGATGTCAATCAATCATCCTACAAATATATTTTTATTCATTTAATGTAATCAATGATTTGCTCTTCGAAATTGTAAATGTTACGACACATGTACGTAACTGTAGCGGGGTATTCGTTACCTTTAGATTTATTGACTAAATCAAAAGTAAATCATACAATTCGAGTCGACACCACACTTCTATTTATCCAAAGGAAAGGTTAGAAAGCGAACAAAAACCGGGAAGTTTTATCAAATAAAAAACTAATAAAAATGTCAGAGATCTGGGTAAGGGGGTTGGTTATGCAATGAGAAGGTTTTAAGCACCCAAAATATCCTTAGTACTCTAAGGGAGCCCTTTTTGCCAATGTTGTATGGTAGGTTGGTATTTGTGAAAATATTTGTGCAAACATGATTGGGAAGATGAGAAAAGAATATACAAATTATTTACAATTTTGTTGTTTGAATGGATAAACTCATTGCCTACGTACCATCACAAAGGGTAGGATCAAAACCTCGTAGTTCGGGGTAAAAATCTCAAAATAAGTTGGTGAATTGATTGGTCAAAAGCCTTAAGGTCTTTTGTTATCAAAGGGAGAAAACTCAACCTAAACCACAAATCCACCATGTGAGGAAAGCTTCAACATACTAGTGAGGGATCCACCCTATAATAAGTATGGAAGACTTATAGTTCAATCACTAAGGATACAAGTGAGGTTTACATCAACCACTATGATAACTCAAACCTAATAGCTAATGTTTATGAAAAGCTTTAACACCAAATGGTCATTGGAACCACAAAACATTTGAATGAGTTGTATTTACAAATGAAAAGTATTCACAAAATAAGGTCAAAGTTGACTTAAAGTTCAATTCAAAATAAGTATTATGAAAAGAGTTTGAAAAATCAAAGGCATAGTGCCTAGGTTTCTAATTTTGAAAAAAATATTAATATTTGCACAAAAAGTTTGGCTTGGGTTAGAGTGGAGAGAAGAAGAGAAGGGCTAGGTCCTAAACATGCAAAGATGAGGGAAGAGAAATAAAACCACTTGGAGTTTCCTTCTTGAGATCATAAAGATGATCCAAGTTGCTCCTTTCCTTTGGACTTAGCAAGCAATAAGCAAATAACTCAAGCAATCAAGCAAATATTCAATCAAGCTCCTAGGATCTTCCAATAGGATTTGTCTTTCTCTTATCTTGGATGTTAATGACAATGGTCCTTCTAATAGCTCAAATTTTGGTATCCCTATCACACAAAAACACACAAATCAAAAAGTTCCACAATGCAATAGAAAGAATGGACAAGAGTGAGTTTAGAATAAGGTCCTTTCAATTCAATCTTCAAGATTAAGCATTCTAAAGGCATGAGGCCTAGTTGCTCTTCAACATATTTAGCATTCTAAAGGTATGAGGCCTAGTTGCTCTTGAAACTCCATTTAGCATATGTAAGGTCCTAATTCTAAGTCCTTTCTCCTTTTTGCATTGGGTCACACAAACAAAACAAAACAAGCACAAGGCAATAGTATATACACAATAATATGCTCAAGTGAGCAAAAGGCAAATTGCATTAACATAAACATGAGCTCAAGTGAGCAAAGGGCAAAAGACAATATGAATAAATGAGCAAGAAATTAAATTGCATTAAAGTAAATTGCAAGAATTAAATGCTTGAATTAAAAGTTAGTAATGAGTAGTTAGTGTTAGTGTGCCATAAGGCAATTTAGCGCTATGTTAAGCAATCGTAAGTGGACTAATGTAGTAGTCACACCTATCTGAGGCCGGTCAATAAAACTATAGGCAAATAAACACAGGTTAGAGACCATGACTAGTAAGCCAAGCTCCTACAACTTGCCATGCCAAAAGAAAAGAAGAATGACCTTGTATGGACTTAGGTTTTTTTGCTTGACCAAGAAGCAACCTATCTTGGACACAAAGCAATTCACTTGATCTTTGATCAAGATGAATTTGATTTGGATAAAATAAGGTTAAGCCTCTCATATGTCAAGGCTAACCACCAAGCATTAACTCATTGGTCAAAAGAAAAAGAAGAAGATGAAAATGAAAATGGAATGTACAAAATGAAAAGATAAAAGACATAACCAAGACACATTGATCAAACATGAATAGAATCAACATCAATCAATGGTAAACAGAAGTGAAAGGGAGATTAGAAGTCAAGAAATAACAAAAATATTTTTGATATTTTTTGGAATTAAAATAATACATGAAATAAAATGAACAAATAAAGGTCAAACTTCAAATCCAATTCAAATCAACTTGGAAAAGTCCAATTGGATCATCATAAGTCTAACATGGTCAAACAAAGTTTGACAAAATTTCTCAACATTTTTTGAAAACAGAAACTAATTTTAAACAATTAAAAATGGAGAAAAATAACATAATTGGACTAAAATCTCAAATAAATCTCAAATCAATTAAGAAATTGATGAGAATATTTTTCATAGATCCAGCATCATCCAAAGATGTTAAGAAAATATTTTTGGCATTTTTAAATATTGAAAAGCATTTTAAATGAATTAAAAATAACTAGAAAAGAAATAATTCACAAAAAATATTAAATGGAATCACAAAAATAATTAAAAATCATTTTTAGAAACTAGAATTTAAAAGATTTTTTTTGCAATTGGTCCCATATTTTTGTGATTCCAAATAAGGAAGTTATGAATTTTTAAAATAAAATGGAATAAAAGAAATTAAAATGGAAATTCAGAAAATAGCAAAAAGCCTGAGGCGTCAAATCTCATTTCATTAATTGACGTGGCTCATCTTGTGGCTGGGAAATGCGCGCGCATGGTGCACTCTAGTCAACAGCGTGGCACAATGATTTAAATAAAGTCATAACAATGAAGCGCTAGGATTAGATCTGGAAACATGGATCCAAGGGCTGAGGCTAGGACGCGTGGGGATGGTGGTGGAAACCACCGTCTTCTTCGGTGAGAAGGCCAGTTCCGGCCACCAGTTGCAGGTTTTCAAACCTCAACCATAGCACGCGATCTATATACCATTCGAAAGCTGGGGTGATGTACATCACCCCTGCGACCTTAGTTTCTTCTCAAGATTCCTATGGAGGAAGAAATCTGAGGTTGAAATATGAGGTGTTCAATCTAAACTTGTTTAATTCTCAAAATTAAAACCACAAATCAATTGCCTCTCACATGATGACTTCAGAGATGCCAACCAATACAAATAATGTTCAATATCCAAAGAGATTCGAAGGAAAACAGTTGGAGTGGAAACCTTTGAAGTGCAGCTTATGTGAGCTTGATCCAATCCAATTCTTCAATGCAGCTTGATCTTGAAGTAACAAGGAAGCAAGGCTAAGGAATTTAGAAGCCAAAGATCAACCAAGGAAGTTGAAATTTGAGCTTGAAAATTGAAGAAAAAAAATTCAGAATTCCTTTAATGGAGGGTTGGGGAATCAATTGTGCAGAGCTTCAGGCGCCTTTAGGTTATCATTTGAAGTGAGCAAGCATGTCTATTTATAGCCAAGACTGATGCAATGCATGATCAAACTCGTGTGTGCATGAACTTGGGTCCTCCATGCATGGGCCTGTACAGGCGCATGTGAGGCCTAAAACCACTTGCAATTGAGTGCTGAACACAAATGAAATTGAAATGGACATGCAGATGGCAATGCATAAGCTTGTGCGTGGGATTTTAACATGTTATGCATAATTGAACCCAAAACTCCACCTCTTCGAAAATGCCATTTGGAAAACTGAAACATACGCATGTGGGTAATGGTTGGAAAGGTCTTGACATAAGGAACAAATGTTATGTTGAACAAAAATCCATTTGGAGTTGGGAAAATATTGAAAACTGGCCATGAAGTTCAAGGTACAAAACATGTATATGGAAAATTTACCAAAATGGACCAACTTCAAGCCCTTCTGTTTCAATGATGCAAGCCTCAAATGACAAAACCTCCAACCCCAAAGTTGTATATCTTTTCAAGAAAATAAATTTGGACTTAAATTTTGCATCATTTGGATTTTTGTTGAGAAAGTTATGAGCACTTGAAGTTGGACTTTTTCACATTTCAATGACTTTGGTCCAAAGTGACCTATAATGTTTTGTATTATCACATGTGTTTCTTTTAGGATTATGAAATTTTGTCCAACATAACAATTGAAGTAGACATCTTAAACTTTCCAATTCACTTGGTCCCACATCAAAATCATAAAAAATGAAGGATTTAGATCTTTGGGAAGTTGACCCAAAATTAGGGTTTCAATCAAAATGACCTATAATGTTTTGAAATGAATGATGACCTTCCAAGTTTCAAATGAATTTTTGATGAACATGAAAGTTGTTCATATGGTTCTTAAGAACAGTTTTGATCTTAGGGTCATCATTATTTGACAAACACATCAAATGTTAGGTCTCAGTGGATTTCAGAATAGTCAGATGAATTGACTGATCAACTTCTCAAAGTCAAACTTCAAATCTTGATGAACTAATGATTGAGGACACTCAAATAAGATCATATATGCATAAAATGATGAATGAAAGAACTTACCTTGATTGTATTTGATCATAGGTCGAGGTTTCTTCATGAGCAAGGCACAGTCAATGCACAATTGAATTAGGGTTTCCTTGGGAAACAATCCTCAAGCCCTTTGGTTTATCTTGATCAAATTGAAAAATTGAGATACTTGGGAGACATATATGATGATTGGGATATTTGTGAACCATTTTCATGCTTGCTTTCACTTTCATCTGGCCACTTCAATGGGCATAAGGGCCTCATAGAAGCCTTGGATCACATGATTGCTTAAGCTTCAAAACAAAAGAAGTTAGTGACATACTTTTGTGCTTTTGGTTAGTAAAAAAAATAAGAAAAGCAATAATATACAATTCAAGCATGCTTGGTGGTATCAAACCAACTCACACAAGTCCCAACCCAAGGGTAAAGGAGCCAAGATGCTATGATCCTTGAGGCAAATGCAATGAGCAATGATATGATGCCATGAGGGATCTTAGGATCAAAATTAGGGTCTTACAGTAGCGTACAAAGTTTATAAAACCTGGGGGAACTTAAAGGGTTTCTCTATCAGAAGGGGTTTTCTATTCACATTATGTTTTATTTTCTACAATCTTATTCAGACCATATCTTCTTGTTACCACATCGAAGCTTTCAACTTCTTCTCAAGTACAAATTTCTTCATCTTTCCCAATTTATGGTATTATATTTTTAGGAATTTTCTTTGAAAAAGTGTCTGTATCGGGACTAGGCTAGATAGTTCCTTTATGGCGGTTGCGACGATGGTGGTGACTTCTTTTTGTTCCACAATTTTCTCAATAATAGAATGTCTTCCTCATCCGTCATTCCCAGAGGCGTAAGCGACTTCGTCTCTATTTATACTTACGAAGAACATATTTGTATATTCCGAACAAGAGTAAAGGTTTCTTCCTTGGAGAATGAGGATCAAGTTATCTTGGAGATTTGTCTACCATCTGAAAGGGTGACTTCGCCCGCCACCTTTGATCCCTCATCGTTCTATTTCTACTTTTACTTTCCCTTTATTAGTAATATGATAGTCCTTTTCCCTCTTTCTGCTTATTCCACGGAGACCATCATGTTCCTTAATGTTGCTCCTTCTCAACTGTTTCTGAACAGCTGGGGCTACATTATGCCCTTATAAATGGTTTGTGAGAAGTTCGGTATCAACCCGACTACGTGAGTTTTTTTCTAATTATTTATTACCAATACAGTGAAAGATATTTGGGTGACCCTAAGCAACCGATTGGAAAAGGGTCTTTTTACCCCTCCCTCCAATAACTATAAGCATTTTAAAGACAAGTTTATCCGGGTGAGGGGTCGAGAAGATTCTCCTGGGATGTTGGATACTGATGACACTCTCCTCTTTCTGTTGTCCTAGACGGAGGATCCAACGATAATTATAGACTATGACTGGGCATTCCTATCTCAAGAGGAGAGAAAAAGCGTTCATTTTCTATGGCAATTCGAGGTTATGGGTTACCAGAAAGTAATTAATCTCTGGCGAGAGGGTGGAAGGCACCTTACTACCTATATAGGTAGGCATTTTTTTCTTTTCACTTGTGGGACCTTATACCCTTTTTTGACTTATGCTTTGTTTGTGCATATCAAATGGCGAAGTCTTCCATTTAAGAGTGGAGGGAGAGATGGAAAAAAGTCAAGTTCTCCAGTTTAGAATTCAATGGTCCAAAAATCCACCTCGGGGGTTCGACCGTTTGTTGGCAGAAAATAGCGGTTGAGACATTGACCTCAGAGTTACCAGAGGCCAAAGCTCAACGATTGAGGGAGGGGTCCCCTTCTATTGTTAGCCAGACGACGAAGGATGCTGGAGGCAAGAACATGGCACTTTAGTGGACCAGTGCCAGTCTCGATCTCCTTTGTTTCAGAGGTTCGCATCTCCCTTTTCCAAGAAGTTCCCCGCTGAGTAATGAGCCCTTTGTTCACAGTCCTCCTCGGCTATCATGAACATGAAAGATACTATTTTATTAAGGGTGTTGATGTTTCAGGATGTAGAACAAGAAAGGTATGTCAAGGATGCCAGTGACCTAGAGGCGAGACTCCAGGAGCAGAGGAAGGCTTACAAAGAGATTCAATAATTGTTAAAGTCCCTCTAATAAGATGAGGATAAATATGGAAAGAAGTTGGAGGACGCTCAGGCTAAAACCAGAGAGATCTCTTTTGAGAAAAAAAATCTTTGTAGGACTCTTTTGATGCAGTTCACCTCCTCTATAAAGGTTTAGAGAAAGAGGTATCAAACTTGAACAACGAAGTGGTGTCATTCGTTGGTGTCTACTTTGAGAGAGCTAAGGAGCAAGTCCTCTTTTTGTACCCTACTCTAGACCTAAACCCCTTATATCCTTTCAAGATTCTAAAGGGAAGAGCGATGGGGGACGATGCGATGATAAATTTTCCCACACCTGAGTCCTTTTCTATCCCCGAAACTGAGAGCCCCATCCCAAGGAGAATGATGTTCTCCCTTCGTAGCTTTTTGTCCTTTTTTGTATTTATTTTGGCCCCTTATAGGGATTTTGTAATCTTTCGGAATAGCGGCGTCCCTCTGGGGGCGTCTTTTTAATCATTTTTACTGTTTTGTGCTATATTATTGAGTATCTATTGTTGTGACTTCTTTTGAGAGGGAGAGTATTTTCTCGGAGGTATATTTTTATTGGCCCCATGCAGGGATCCCAACTTTGGGGAACAAGCATAACAATTGTCTCTATGGGTGGCAAGGATCCCAATTTTGGGGATCCAGTATAATAATTGCCTCTATGGGCATCAAGGATCCCAACTTGGGGGATCCATCATAATAATTGCCTATATGGGCGACAAGGATCCCAAATTGGGGTATCCAACATGATAACTACCTCTATGGGTGGCAAGGATCCCGACTTGGGGGATTCATTATAATAATTGCCTTTATGGGCGACAAGGATCCCAACTTGGGGGATCCAACATAATAATTACCTATATGGGTAACAAGGGTTCCAACTTGGGGCATCCAACATAATAATTGTGTCTATGGGCGACAAAGATTCCAACTTGGGGGATCCATCATAATAATTGCCTCTATGGATGGAAAGGATCCCAACTTGGGGGATCCAACATAATAATTACCTCTATGGGCGGCAATCATTCCAACTTGGGGGATCTAGCATAATAATTGGTCGTCTCTTATGGACCTGGATTTCCTACTTAGGGGTGACATAACGAATAAACATAGATAAATAAGGATGAGATGTCTCATTAAAAACCCTCGCTCCTGTGAAGGTGCGGAGGGAAAATTGTGCATCCCAACTAATAGACTATATTTACTACCTATAGAGTTCCAAGACTCGCCTAAAAAATGTCAACTAGGTAAACAAGTAACATAAGACAAAACAATTACATAAATGAATAACAAAAATAGAATAGATGGCTCCATAGGAAAATATGGTGTTTCTTCTTGATTTTAGGCCCCCTTGCTCTGTGCGGTCAAACGGGAATTCCTTGCTCCCACCCGTTTCTCTAGGCAGCGTGATGCCATAGATGGCCTTTTTTAACTTTACGCCCTAAAAATGTGCCCTCTTTGTCACGTCGTGAAAAATACAGAGTCACCAACAAATTTTATTTATTCCAAAGGAAAGGGAAAACAACGATAAAACCCCAAAAGAGAATGGTATCGCAATCAAGAGCAGATTCGAAAGTCGGCTATGCAAGGGGAGAGTATTAGCATCCCTCACTTCCATCGAACTCGATGTGAACCACCTTACTTATATCAATGCATATGGGTGTTGTTTATCTAAAATTTGCTTTCAATCGGTGAAATGAGATGAGAATTAGATGAGAAGAGAAAATAAGTTTTAAATTAGTGTGCTCGTTAAGGGTTTGGGCCCTTGTGCCTAAGTACCCTCATACGTTGAATGAGGAAGTCAGATCTCCGTATTTCCGCTCACAAACAAAGTATTTTTTTGGTTGTTTTTATTAACAGTGTTGATGTTCATATGCTACTGTTCACTTGCTTGTAGGCTCGAGCATGTGAGCGTTAAATGTTTATTTGTTTGCGGTATAATGGACGAACTTGGATCACAGTCTAGCAGTTAAACATTACTTGCTCACACATGGATGCCTAAGCATCGTTCACGGTAGAACGAAAGTAACACGTCCTTTTTGAAAAGGATTGAGGAATGCACTAAGGCAAAAATTGATTTGATTGGTTAGGGTTGATTTTAGTACAAAGACAGGCATCATACCCTTGGCTAGATACAGTAAACAATCCAAACACTCGGGAGTTGAGAGGACAATGGTATCCTAACCACTCTTTTTCATCTAAAAAGAGATTTGAATTGTGAAAGAGTTTGGCAATTATAATCATTGGAACTTAGAGGGAGACAAGTATATGACCCTTAACTAAGTACGACCAACAATCAAAATACTTGGGATTCGAGAGGACAATGGCATCCTAGCTACCCTTTTCTCCCTCATAGCACCTAGATTGAACCTGTTTGAATCATTAGATGTTTTCAGGGGGAAGTCAAGCGTCGGTTCCTCAAGCTAGGTACAGACGACAACCCAAGTACTTGAATATTGTGTACAAGCGCGTACACCACATTTTTGCATTCCAGATTATTATGAAAATGCTTGAAAAAGGCACTTGACATTGGATCAAGTGTTTGATTATTATGAAAGTGTGTGAAGAATGGAAGTAGAGAGATAGAATGAGATTAAGAATAGAAGAGAATGGAGAGATTGATAATGATATGGATAAATGGAATGGATAAGAGATTCTTGATGTTGGACCAAGTACCCACGTTAATATGATGTGAATTTGATTTGGAAATTACTTGACGTTGGATCAAGTATGCCTTTTGTCTTTTGAAATGCTTATTTTTATCATTTATTTTTTTCTTTTTAGTTAGCATGCATGATAAGCTATAAAAGAAATAACCTAAGATATTACACTTGCATGGGATGGGGGGACATATGACCCACAATGGAGGGATAAAACCATACAATACAAATGGGAAATAAAAAGAGATTAGACAAGTTACAAACTAAGTACCATGCCTAAAACATTCAAGTGGTATGATGTCCTCACACAATACAAGACAATTAAAATGGATTAGATGTATTGAATAACTTTGATCCCACTTAAATCTCAATGCACATGTGAACACAAACATGAATCAAATGGAATTAGTATGCATTAACAAATAAATTAAAATGGAAATTAAATGAATTAAAATGCTAAATAAAATGGATCATGAAATGATAGAATGATGATGAAATGATAAGATGATCATGGTATCATAATGGACATACAAGAATATATCACATTAAATTGAAATGACATTTTCAATTTAAATCAATAACCACAATAAAAAATGGACAATTAAATTAAATGGAAAAAATGGATGAACGTGACATATGAAATTATAATGGAATCAAATCAATTTAATCCTAACTAGCATACATGTTAATTGGATTAAAATGGCAAATAATTATGGATCAAAACATCAAGAATTAAAATGGAAATCAATTATTTTTTAAGGGATTTTTAAATGGGATTAACAAAAGAATTAATATCTAAACATATTAAAATCCTACATGACTAAATCTAATTAAATTCTACAATTAAATACATTATTTCTAATCATGGGGAAAGTGATCAACAATTAAAATCCACAATTATTTTCTAAACAACAAGAATCAAAATAGCAATAAAATAAATAACTATGGGCCAGGGGTTGCAAAAACTGGAAATGTGGTGTAGGTCAAAGGGGCATGTGGGCCTTGATGATAGGCTCATTGAATTTTGGTTTTCGGAGAGGGGTGTGGCATGTAAGCATGAGTGATGGTCATGAAATCCAGTTTGGGCCCAATACACTGAGCCCATCAGAATTTGGCCATGGTTCAATTTGGCACATGTGATGAGAATGAGATTCAACATGTGAGAAATGACTTAGCAAACCAAGTTAATTAGAACGTGGACACATTAAGTCTCAATTGAATTTAAAATGGACTCAAAACATGTGCGCCGATCAAAGAACACTCTGTTAAAGTCTTCAGGTCACCCTCAACCGTGGACCACCACGCCGGAAATCGCTTCCAACGGCGGTGGCCACTAGAAACTAAAATTGCGTACACCATTGGATTCACCTGGTTCTCCTCGTCTCTAATATGCCATTGATTTCTCCAGATTCTTACTCTAAATCCAAATTCGAACCAATTCTCTCAAGAACCCTAAAATTCCTTTCATAAATTAAACCCTAAATATGAGGATTCAAAGCCCCTGGGGTTGGGGCTTTGAATCCACTCCCCACCCTCTACATTCTAGCACCAAGAAGATAAAGGAAAGAAGAGGTTGAGACTCACCTTTACGGAGATGAAGACGAAGATGACGATGAACACATGTAATGATTCTACTCCCTATCTCTTCCTCTTGATTCAGATTCTCTCCATCTCCTTGCTCTTCTTCTTTTCTCTTTTTCTCTGTGTTGTTGATATTTGATCGATTCAAATGGTGAAACTGGAGGTAAGATGTTGTTGAATTAATGAGGTGAAGATGATGAATGTTAGGATGTTGATGAAGGTGATTTTGTTTAGGCTAGGGTGAATGAAGATGAATGTTTTGATGATGATTCTGAGATTGAAGGCTAATGGTGATTGAAGGTGAAAGAAGGTTCAAAATCTGGTTCAGAATGAAGGAAATTGGAGAGAGTTCAGATGAAATGATTGGGGGCCTCAGTGAAATGATTGGAGATTACTATTTATGGATGGTTAAATGCATAGGGATTGTGAATTTTGGTTAGAGAAGTTTGTTAGGAATTGTGGAAATCGATGCAAGTTTGTTATGGATTATTCAGTTTCTAATTTTTGTCAGACCCTAGGCTAAGTCCAACTGGCCATTTATTCTGCAATTAGGTTCAGTTATGTAGTTTTGTAAATGGTGGAATGTGTGGTTAGGTTATGGTTTAGTTGTGAATGTTAGCTTCAGTTCTGGTTTAGTCATGATGTGTTGCAGAAGTGTTTATGACTGTGATGCTTATTGTCTTGACTAGGTTTGAACTTAGTTTAAGCAACTTGTGGCATTGCTGTTTTTCTGTAGGTTAGTATGCATTTCTGTCCTGACTTGTGATTCATTTTACACTGGATTCCTTTCATCTTGGTGATGTGGTTTATGTACAGGTATGAATTAGGTTTTGACTTGGCTATGGTATGGTGGTTCAGACTTGGTTATGGTATGTCCATGGTTCATACTTGTGAAATTCTGACTTTGTAATACTAAGTTTCCAGCCCTCATTCATGTTTTGACTTTGTTTCATTACATTTTGACTCCATTCATTGCCTTGCCTTCATTCTGACTTTGCTTTTAGTTCATGTAGGTCATGGTTGCTCTGCATTTTGTATTCATTGCCTTGAGTTTGTAGGTCATGTGTACATGAAGGATGATGGTTGAACAAGGCATGTCATCAAAGTGAACTTTAAGGAATCCATGTACACGTGGTAAACCAAAGGATCAAAGTGGATTTTGAAGATATAATTAGAATTAGGATGAGGGATTTAGGGTTTTAGGATGGATAGGGGTTGGGTTGACTTTGGTCAAAGTTGACCATAAAGTCAACATTTGGTCAAAGTTACCAAACTTTGGTATTTTTCCATGTAATGAAGATTGTAATGATGGAGTTGACCATTTTGAATGGAACTGAATTGGTTTTGAATTGAATCTTGATACTTGTAATGAATTGATGAATTTGAATATGAATGATTTGAACAAGAATGAACTTGTTATGAACTAAATAATGAACTTGATGAATTAATGATCTTGTATGAACATGATACTTGAAATGCACTGATGATGAACTTGAACATGTATGACTTGAATGAACCACTAGTCATGAATCAAAGGACATGGCGATGATTTGAATGAACAATGACAAGCATGAAACAAAGACATTAGCAATGACCAAGATGTACAATGAACTAGGACCAAAACAAAGATTCATGGACCAAACCAAAGCCATGACAATGGATGAAATGAACATTGACCAAATGAAAATAGGCTAAGCAAGACAAGTACTAGGACTAGGCTTGAGGATGATCCATTTGAAATGATATAGAATGGAAGAAGATGAAAGTTGTTGGGCCATGTACTTGGGCTCAAACCAATGGACACAAGCACAAGATGAATGAAATCAACACCAAGGGATCAACGTGAATGAACGTTGAACAAGAGGTTGTTGGGTCAAGCTTGACCAAGTAAGAGAATCAAGCCACAATGGAATGAAGGTGGACCAGATGAAATTAGGGTTAGGAGGCCACACAATGAGTGTTGGACATAATTAGGGTTTATGGAGCCATGATTAAGTGGGAACCCCCCAAATTAGGGTTTTGCTTCACCAAGAAGCCAAAGTGGAATCATCAATGACAAGCACATACATAGGCATCAAGAGCTACCTTCAATTAGGGTTTGATTATTGAGCAACCTCTAGTTGCTGGGAAACCCTAGTTTCCACTAGGTGCAAGCACAAAGCTTTGAATCCAAGATACGTGTTCTTTTGTATTGAACCATGGCTATGCAGATGAAATGAATGACCATGAGGATATGATTATGGTTAATGACCTAGATGATGATTGGGAAGGATAAAGTGAATTTTAGGGTATGGCGCTCTTTAACCTGAGGCTCTCTACATAGAATTTCCTAGCGATTTCTTGATCTCCTCGGAAAACTCCCATTCTCCCATTGAAGAATGAGTATTTCATGCATAAATACAAGGTAGATAAAGCGTCTCCCAGTCATTTAAAGGTTGGTCGCCCAATAATCATATTACACGAGGAAGGGGCGTCAATGACAAAGTACTTACCCTTTATTTCCTTTGCATGGTATTGCCTTCTGAACGTAATCCTAAGGGGGAGGTAGCCTTTAACTTGCACCCATTCTCTTGAGAATCCAACCAAAAATACCTTTAAGGGCTTCAGGTCTTCGGGGTCGAGACGTAATCTCTCGAAGGCATCCCAATACAATATGTCGGCAGAGCTTCCCTGATCCACTAGAACCCTTTTGATTTCCCATTCTTCACATTTGGTGGTGATGATCATAGTGTCGTCATTATAAGGATGTACGCCAAACACATCTTCCTCTAAGAAGACAATCACGACTTATGGTGCTTTCATATACTTGACTTTGGAGAGGTCTTCCATGCTCAGGACTTGACATGCATATCTTCTGCACGCGGAGCTGGTCTCATAACCCCTAACAAACCCTCCTACTGTGGTATTAAGTGTGTGGCATGGCGTTGTATTGCCTTCTCCCTGGGATGCTTCTTTAGTTTTGCTTAGCCCCAGACTTTGGCCATCATCTCACCCGTGCGGGTTACGTCTTTCCACCTGACTAGAGGAGTCACCCTTCATATATTTCTTGAGGTGACCCTCTTGTATCAACTTTTCTATTTCCTTCTTTAATTGGTAGCAGTCATCAGTATGAAGACATTTTACCTTATGGAACTTACACCACTTTCCAGGCTCAGATCCCATCACCTTGGACCTAGGGGCAGGTGGTGTCAAGATGTTGTGCAGGTGGAATTCCTCACTCCATATCTGTTCTCTATGGGCGTTCAAAGGCGTGAAACACTTTGTCGCCTTCCCCACCCCTTTGAACATGGATTTGTATTTCACATGCGAGGTATAACGGTTTTTCCTTAAGGGGTGAGAGCTTTCGGTGTCTAGAATGCGCTCTTTGACACTGTAGGCCTTCTTCTCAGCATTACTTTCTTCGCATTTGATATAACACTCTTCCCTTATGACTACCTCGGCTAGCGTGAGCACTAGCTTAATAGAATTCCGCCACAAATATTTCTTGGTTTGAAGGGACAACCTTGATAGTGGCCTCATTGAAACAGGCGAGATAGTCCCTCAGCGGTTCTGACTGACCCTGACGGATGTTGAACAGGCTCGTGGTTGACATATTCCGGCTAAAGTTAAGGGTACATAAGGGAACATGATGGTTGTCGAAAAGAGGTGCGACCTTGGTTAGTTTTACCGGCCCCATGGCGGATGTCACTATAATGTTCAAATATTATAGGGTGTACGTCCCCCCCCCCCCTGCAAGGGCAAAGAGACTCTGAGGCCCTAGAAGTTATATTACGATTTTTGGGGTGAGGGATAGCTCATAACAACGAGTAGCCATGTACAATGGTTTTTGAGCCTGATTGAGGGACCAACTAACGTGAGGTGAGAGGTCCTGTTGGTAGCCAGCGCTGCTAGGTCATAGAAGGGATGTTAGATTGACGATGTTAGGGCTATCAGTAGCGTAGTACTCCTTGAGTGGTATTAGATGTGTATGAATTGAGAATCCTTTTTTCCCTTGGGGGAGAATATATTTAAAAGAATTCCCGAGGCCTAGGATTTTTGCCTCCTAGACATGATCTTAATTGCCTCTCGGAGTCAACGAGGACTCTCTTAAATGACCCCCACGTACGCGGACCACCCCAGACGAATCTCATATATTCTGTCTTGGGCGATCCATCTGCTGGACGAGAGCGTCCTAGTCTAGTAATATAACACTACAATAAATATATATATATATATATATATATATATATATATATATATATAAAAATATATATATATATATATATATATATATATATATATATATATATATATATATATATATATATATATATATATATATATATTAAAGGTAGTGCATTGACAATATAAAATAGTTTCATTATCATCCAATATAAATTCATTATTTAGTCACGACATATAGCTTAAAAATATCAATGTGATTTGACAAAATATATTATGATAATTGATTGACAATGTAAAATTATTGTCGATGCATATCCTTTTTTTCTTTTATATATATATATATATATATATATATATATATATATATATATATATATATATATATATATATATATATATATATATATATATATATATATATATATATATATATATACCGCCAAATTAAAAAATATATATGTATCCCCTAATCAAATATTCTAGTACCTTGCTTTCTACAATTTTGCCGTGCCCAAGATAAAGTCTTTATTAAATATCTTGCAACTATTTTTTTTGTCACAAGTATCTTCATCAAGTAAGTTTTCTTCTTTTGTTTTAATTGTTATGGACTAGTTTTAGGTATAAATTTTCTCTTTTTAATAGAACATTTAAATATATAGTTAGTTTATGTAAATATATTATTTTTGGTTTTATTTTTCTTAAATTATTTTGTTTAATTTTTTATCCTTACAAATATATGTTGAGATGAAAATAGTTGTAGTTTAGTTTTTTATTCTTACAAATATATATACTTTTGATTTGAGATGAAAATAATTGTATTTTAGGTTTGCACTGCAAATGTATGTATTTTTGATTTGAGATGAAAATAATTGTATATTTACCGACATCAAATACATATTTAAACTTTATTAGAATATTTTTTTTATGGACAAAGTTAATTTTTTCACATGATGGAAGAGACTATTTTTAATGATAAACGGGTATCAATTTTTGCGAAGAGACATAAATTGTTATTGGTGCAGAAGTGAATATTGAGCTTAAATAGGAATGATATTTCATTCATTGGAAAAAGCTATAGATTTTTATAGATTATTTTCTAAGGCATAAGGATTTGGAGTTCGTACTCGATCAAGTAAGTCAAATTATTGTATTTTAGTTTGTGTTAGAGAAGGTAAACTACTCGTGAAAAGTAAAAATGATGATAGCATGGAAGTGAAGAAAAAAAATGTTCAACCATGCGATGGGATGTCAAACATCACTTATTATATCAAAAGAAAATAAGAGGCTCGATATAATACCTTAACGGTTCTGACTGATGGATGTTGAACAAGCTCGAGGTGGACATATTTCGGTGGCAAATGGTGGTGAACTGGTGTACCATCTTTCTCACCTATTCCTCATAGTTATTAATATTGGCATGGAAAAGACCCATACACCATCTGAGGGCGGCTTTCGGGAATGTTCTTGACAATAACTTACATTTTAGGGAGTTTCATGCTCATATGATGGGCATATGCGTGTTGATGGAGGCGACATGTTCGTAGGGATCACTTCGCCTATCAAACTTGCCCAAGGGTGGAGGTTTGAAAACTTCGGGGACAAGGGGACCGTCATATTTCGTCTAAGAGTGGCTGGAGATCTAGCAGTTATATTATGTTGGTGTTGTCTGATGTTTTGGGCGACATCTTCCAAGGTCCGATTTGGGTGATGGAGCTCCCTCAGGAGTAGGTGATGGAGCTCTTCTTTTCACCATGGTTGAAAATGGTTAGGCGCTAGAGTTAAGAGTACGATAGGGAAAGTGATGGTTGTCTAAAAGAGGTGTGGTCTTGTTTACTGTGGAAATTGGTAAACAACCGCTGGTCCTCCCTAGACTTTAAAACAAAGGGTTACTTGCAGGATCGACCAGTTGATCCTAGGACATGTGCTAGTGCAAGTGAGGCTTGTCCAAACTTCGACAAAATGACTTTGTGAGGAACGGCTCCTAACAAAGTGTCGAACAAGCATATGGTTTTTCCACACGAACGATTTTAAACAATGTTATCGCCTATAGGTGACTCGTGACCGACAGCGCTATAACATTCAAAAGAGGTACACGACGAGCACGCTTTTGGTGAACTCTATTATCGTAATAAAATCAGTGTCGACAGCGTAAACGACAACGTAAAATGATAACTCAAAAGTAAAAGAAATTAAGATAAAATATTCAACGGGAACAATTGAAAAATAGGGAAGTTGCATTGAAATAAACGTGGTGATTCACGTACATAACACTCTCAGAAAAACTCTTTGCTTCTCGCGCTGGGAATGGGAAGTTTTCTTACAAGTGATTTCGCAGTACAAAGTGAACACCTTGAGCCCCTTGTGGGATACTCCTATTTATACTAAACTAGAGGAAACTACTCATAAGCTAAACTCCTAGAAATTAGCAGATGTTATGTCACACGATCTGCACAACCGCTGCACCCATGTCTTGCTAACTGCTCCACATTATGGCGCTCTTATTCCTTTTGAAAATGCTGTTTATTTTAAATTTTAAATTTCTCCCGCCCAGACGTTAGGGCGATGTTGTCTTCTGCATATTGATGATAATTCTTGAAGTCCCAAACCTTGCGTTGGTCGACAGAATGGCCTGTCGACGAGGCCACCTTCCCTCGTCGGCTTCATTCTTTGATTGGTGTTTTTTCTACTCTTGCTTGCCTCCAACGTCTCTTCCTCCTTTGATGGGGTATGGCCCCCACATTCATAGGACTCCTTCATTAATTACGCTTTTAGCATGCCTTAGAGGTTTTTCGTGGTAACAAAATACCCCCCAGAGATGCCATTTTCGACTGTCGAAGTTGGTGAGATGATGGCATCTCTGAAACTGTCGATTTACCCCCTACTGTTTCCGCTTCTACTTAGTTGGACCTCTGTTTACCCCACGTGGGTGACGTCATACCATCATGACGAACATTTCTTTTTCTCCTCGAGACGCACAAAATCAAGTCTACGTCATTTCACGTCTTCATGACTGGACGTGTTTGTCTTTTCGCTTGCCTTCTCTCCTCCACGTGTCTGTAGGCGTGGGAACATGGGTATACGTGTCGGCCATGGAAGTTCAACCGCTCCCTCTTCTCTGCTCAGGGTTTAAGCTCTATAAAACCCTCATTCTTTCTTCTTCTTCTCTTTTTCCGCTCTCTTATTTTAGCATTCACTTGTTTTTCTGCTTTTTGTGAAAACTCTTCTACTCCTCAACGCAAAAATCTTCTGTTCTCTCCATGGCAAGCTCTAACAAACCTTCTGCTGCTACACTCACATGTCCCATCAACATTGATGGTAGGGAGTATGTTCCTGAGCCTCCATTGGAAGAAGAAAAGGAGAAGATATGGCGTTCTCAGGTATTGATTCCTCTCTCTCTCTCTGGCTAATGAACCCTTAGCGTTCCTAGGTCCTCTCCCAGCAAACCGACACCCAGAGGTTACCAAAAATGACTCTTCCCTTTTTCCCGCCAGTCACATTTCTGAACCTGTGATTTTCGCTCAACAACCCTTCTCCCTTCGATACGTCGATAGGAACTTCAGGACTGCTCCTCCCAGGAACTGTCCTAAGTTTTGTGCTTGGATGGACCGTTTGGAAACGGAGAAAATCGACCACTGGAAAAGGACAGGCATCTATACCCTTTTACAGATTGCCCGATGTGGCCCTCCCCAGTCCTGTGGCATGTTATTAGCCGCCCTTCAATTCTGGGAGAGTTCGATCAACTCCTTCCATACTAAGTGTGGCATGATCACGCCGACACTTCTAGACATTGCTGCCATCACTGGCTTGAGACCAACTGGCGAAGTTTTCGACTGCGAAGTTGTAGCGCCAGTTTCCTTGAGGTTCAACGTTGGTGACTCTCGCAAACCAACATACAAAAACTTTATTGATCATCACGCCACTTCTGTAGGTCCTGTGTCCAACGAGGAACATGTGGCTTTCTTGACCCTTTGGCTGTCCCGCTTTGTTTTCTGCTCAAGGTCTATGCAGGTAGCCAAGCATTTTGCTCTCCTGGCAACCCAATTGCACCAAGAGTGTGACGTTGCCTTGGGCCAACTGATATTAGCCTCTCTCTACGAGTCTCTATCTGAGGTTGTCTGCCAGATTAGACTCTTCGACCCTGAGAACTCCAGAAAGAAGAACGTATTGGTCCATGGCCCTTTCTGGTTTCTGCAATTGTGGCTCAATGCCACTTTCTCCAAAGACGTAGCCCCCTATGGAATGAGGAGGGTTACGTGTCCCCTAGAGGAACGACATCTTATCTGGAAACGTTTGATCCCCTTGACACCCATCGACAAGAATTTCCCAAACCTTCAAGTGTTTCGACTCATCTTCAACATCATGTTGACTCGTGTCGATTTCCTACCCTCTATGGCCCCTTTTAGCCATCGAACTGAGGGTCCTGAGTGGCTCACCAGACCTTTCCCTCTGGATGATGGGGAACATAGGAATGAATCCTTCCTCATTTGGAGGCGTTTTTTGGTCCCTCGCTTCTTGTCGGCGGAGACTGCCAGCAGCAATCCTGGCCTAGTGGCTTATCAGCCTAACCTTGTGGCCAGGAAATTTGGCCTTTGCCAATTCATCCCCAAATCTCTGTTTTCCTCTCAAGAGTTACTTGCCAATATCCTCTGCGACCAACCTTGGAGCGAGGTCGAAGAGGAACTTGAAAACATTTGGAAAAACCGACCACGTCTTCCTTCTCTCCCTTTTCGACCAGCCTACTACTGTACCAAAGAATTCCATGATTGGTGGCGGTCCTATTTTACCCTTTATGTTGGTGATCCTGATGCCAAACTTTCTGAATTAACTGAGGCTTTTGTTTGTTTGCAGGCGAAGTCGACCAAATGTAAGGCTCTTCATGTCAAACAAATTCGTGCTTTCCAGAATTATTTCCAAGTTGTGTATCGACTAGATAATCTTCGTGGGACCATCTGGGAGGCTGCGGTCGAACTAAAAGCGAAAGTAACCGACCAACTTTTGAAACTCAAAATCCCTGGTTACGTGAAAGACAAATATCTTTACGCCCTTCACTTCAGAAAACTCAAATTCCCTCCCCTGCCATCTAGTCCATTGGCTTTGGCCTTTGGTCATTTGGTTCCGGTGTGGTTCTATTGTCCCATTTCGTACATATAGAATGCCTCTAAAAAGAGAAAAGCCAACAAAGTGGTCCCAACGAAGTATTATCTGCCTGAATACTCAGGACCACTTCATATTGATTCTTAATATGTTAGCGTGTTCGAAACCACGCAACTTGGTAACACTTCTCTGGAAATTTAACACTCCCTTTTAGCTGAATCTCGTCACTTACTTGCGTTTCCTTTATTTATTTGCAGCGCTCCCACTAAATCCTGCAGGCTCTGCATCTGCTGACCAACCTGCTCCTTCAACACAAAAGGCTCAGGTTCGACTCTGGCTGAATTACTATTTCCTTTGACCTTTACTTTTATTCTTAGCCATCCTTTCCTCTCTTGCAGGCTGCTCCTGAGCAATCTTCTAACGATGATGGGCGCCTTATTGCTCAAGTCTTGAGGAAACTCAATTCTTCTGTATACCCCTCTCTGAAGCATTTCTATTCGCTCTTGTGCCTTCTTAAGGGAAATATTACGTGGTCACTAATGTCTCACTTATGTGCAGGGTCAACCACGTTCGACAGAACCTACTGTCTCCTCTCACTCCAAAAAATCCAAGAAACACAAACGCTCTGCCCCCGCAGGCTCTGAGGTATTTCTTGTCGGCTTGTCCGCTCTTTTGGCCAGACTATCTGCTTATAACCTCTCTTCGTGTCTCCAGACACACCTCCCAACATAAATCCAAAATCCACCATGGCCACAAGAGGAAGAAACATGACTCTCCTTCCAAGAGTGGCGAAAACAAAAAGAAGATGCACCATACAATGCCTCCTTCAGAGGTTCCTGTCGAAGATGCTGACACCCCTGTGGTCGACACTTCCACCCTTGGTACGGTCCCTGCTCCAGCCGTGGGAGCTTCAGCGTTGATTGGTCTCTCCCCCGCTACTGCCTTGGGGAACACAAATCAGGATGCAGTTTCCCCTACATCGACACAGATATTTACCCATTTTCCTATTTATTTCTTTGGATTTTTGTTGCGCTTCTCTTACACATTTTTCTTTCTGCAGGTTGATGCTTCTACTGAGCCGACTCAACCTGTCGCTGACTATACTCCCGCGTCGCCGGTTTCTTCTCCAGCTCGCCCCTTTCAATCTGTCGATACCGCTGGTGAGTCCATTGAATTTCCTCTCCAGATTAGTGACAGTGACTCTGACTCGGTCACTAGTCCTGCGACGCATCTAGACTCCAGTTCGACTAGTTCTGACTCGAGTCTCTCTTCAGCTTCCTTGCAGGATCCACGGGAGCCAGTCGGTGTCGACACCAACAAACAACAATCCTTCCAGGCTACTCCTTTGTCGACTGCTTCTCCCCCTCCTCAAATTACTTCTCCGTCAGCAGCTTCTCCTTCGACCTTCCCGGGGCTGACGATCAAGCCTTCTGCTTTAGAAGCAATTTCCAGGCTTCGCAATCTGGTGAAATTGCGCGATGTCTCCTCAGACTCTGATCAACTCCATTCTGGCAAAGTGGGCCCTGAGGCGACGAAGGCTAAAGCTCTCATGGACAAAATCTGCGTTCACGCCTTAAATTCTGACCTTCCTTTCGTGCTCATGCATGAACCTGCTGTCGGTCCAGAGATCCTGAGCACACTTGCCCAGCTAAAGGATCTCCAACTCTCTGATTATGCCAAACATGCAATGGCGGCTCTAGAACAAATCTTGGTGCCTATGTTGCGCCATATTGACAACGTTCGGGACACTGAGTGCCAAATTGCTGATACTAAGGCCTCTGTGAAGGAGAAATGGGAGTTGGTGATGCATGCCGACGCGGAAGTTACCAGTATGTTAGGGGATATAGAGGAGCGGAAGAAACAATTGACTTCCAAACAAGCAAGGGCCACTGAACTACGTCAACAAATCGATGCCCTTCGGCGTCAAATTGCCACTTTGGATAATGAGTTGGAATCAATTGTTAAGGAGGAGTCCCGTTTTGTCGACGAAGTGCTAAAACCTGCTCAGGCCACTGTGGAACAAACTACCAGTGACGCCTTAGCAGTCAGTGAAGAACTCATGGCCGTCGAAGGGAAGCTTGAAGAGCTTAAAGCCTACGCCGACACCTTGGAGCCTGCGTCTTTGCACTATAATTTTGAACTTAAATCCTTCCAATCCAAGTTCGGCCAGATTTGACCGGTTTTATTGATTGTACAAATTTTTTGTAATGTTTAAACAATGGCTTCTTGCCACATTAATGTTATCTTTCTTACCTTTAGCACTGTATACTTATTTTCTGTGCCTTTGCAGCTGGTATCTAAAATAACTATCTCCAACTTTATTCTTTCGACATTTATTTTAGTCTGCCAAAATTTTGACCTCTTGAAAGAGAGGCCTATATTTTTTCAAGTACTTTCCATTCACTCTTAAAATCCGCCTGTCTGGTGCCAACTCTTCGACCTCGTAGGCGTTATTAGAAAAGACCTGCAAAACCTTAAACGATCCTTCCCAATTTGGGGACCACTTACCCAAAACTGTAGCATTTTTGTCCATAGGCAGGATCGCCCTCCAAACCAGATCGTCGACAGCAAACACTTTCCCTTTCACCCTTTTATTGTAGGCCCGGGCGAATTTCTCTTTCTGTCTTTGTAGAGAGTCTAATGCTAACATTCTTTCTTCATCTACGTCGACTAATTCGTCTGTCATCATACTCCACTACTCTTCAGAAGGTATTTCATACTGCCTTTGGGTTCTGACCGCCTGAACCTGAATTTCTACTGGCAATACTGCGTCATGCCCATAAGCCAGTCGAAATGGGGTTGTTCCAGTTGCTTCTTTTGGTGACGTTCGACATGCCCACAAGGCTTGGTCTAACGTCTTATGCCAATTTCTTGGCTTCTTTCCTATGTGTTTCTTTATTAGGCTATTGATCACCTTATTAACAACTTCGACTTGGCCATTCGCCTGTGCGTAATAGGGGGTAGATGTCAGTAACTTGATTCCCATTTCTTTTGCAAATTCTTGCACTTTTCGACCAGTGAAAACTGACCCCTGGTCGGTTGTGATAGTTTCTGGGATGCCAAATCTGCAAATGATGTAACTCTGGACAAAGTCTATCACAGCCCCTTGGTCCACATCTGTTAATGCTACGGCTTCGACCCATTTTGTGAAATAGTCGATACCGACTAACACATACCTTTGTTGTTTCGATGAGGCTGGCTTTATTTCTCCTATAACGTCCAAAGCCCATCCTCGAAATGGCCAGGGTTTCACAATTGTGTGTAGCTCGCTTGCAGGCACATGCTGTATGCCCCCATGCAATTGGCATTCTTGACAACCTTTAGCAAATTCAATGCAATCTTTCAGCATTGAAGGCCAATAAACTCCTAAACGCATTAAGAGCCACTTCATCTTCAAACCTGCTTGATGTGCCCCACACGCCCCGCTATGTATACTCGACACAACCACGTATGCCTCACTTTCCCCCAGGCATTTTAATAACACTCCTTCGACTGTCTTTTTGAATAATTCATCATTTACCAATACGTAGCTAAGGGCCCTATACTTTATCTTTCGATCTGTCGACCCCACGGGATTACGTAAGTAATCGACTAAGGGTTTACGCCAATCACTCCCTTCCTCGTCGTCGACAGCCAGAATTTCAAAATGATTTTTATCTACTGCCCCCAACTTCACGATCGCCAGATCTGACGGTGACAACACTGTCGCTCGTACTTTCTCTCTTACTTGGATCTTTTCGTCCTGGTCTTTCGACGTTTTATACCCTGAAGCCTCCTGCGCCAAATCGTTTGCTCTTCGATTTTCTTGCCGTGGTATGTGTTGGAGATTGACTTGCTCAAACCTCTTGAGTAGTCTGATGGTGACCATGAAGTACATGATCAGATTTTCTTTAACACACCTATACTCTTTCGATGCTTGTTTAATCACTAACTCCGAATCTCCCATAATTTCGACATTCCTTGCCCCTAATTCTAGCAGTAGTTCAAGTCCGGTGATCAGTGACTCATACTCTGCTTCATTATTGGTGCATATCCCTTCGATTTTGTATTTGAACTCTGCTGGAATTCCATCTGGAGAAATTATGACTCCTCCTATCCCAGATCCATACTTATGTCTTGACCCATCAAAGTATAGCCTCCATGGTGCTAAATCTACGTAATTCTGCGCCATTTCGACCATTGAATGGTCGACCAGAAAGTCTGCTACTACCTGCCCTTTCATCGCATTCAAGGGTACGTATGTCAGGGAGTATTCTGTTAATGCTAAAGCCCATTTTCCAATTCGACTATGCAAAATTGGTTTAGATAACATGTGTTTAATAATATCAAAGTGGGAAGATACGTACACATCAACAGGCTTGATATATTGCTTTAATTTCGTACAAGAGAAATACAGGCATAGACATAGTTTTTCTATATCACTATACCTAGTTTCAGGATCATTAAGCACTCGACTAAGGTAATACACAGGTCTTTCGACGCATTTTTCATCCTCTTGGACTAACATACTTCCTACAGTCGATTCTGAGGCTACAATATACAGTCTCATTGGCCTATGCCTAACATGAGGGGCCAATATTGGAGGCCCAGTCAAATACTCTTTGATTTTGTCGAAAGCCTTTTGGTGTGCATCCTTCCATTTGAAATTTTCGTTCTTCAGTCAAAGTAGTGGGGAGAACGCTTTTGTTTTGCCACTTAGATTTGATATGAATCTTCTAAGAAAATTTATTTTTCCCAAAAAAGATTGCAGCTCCTTTTTGGTCGACGGAGGCTTGACGTCCATAATGGATTTTGTTTTGCTTTGGTTTACTTCAATACCCTTTTTATGCACCACAAAACCAAGGAAGTCGCCCACTTTCACACAAAAAGCGCATTCTAATGGATTCATTTTAATCCACATTTCCTCATCCTCAGAAAGGCTTTTCGAAGATGTTCGATGTGAGTATGTTGACCATTGGATTTTATCACAATGTCATCAATGTAGACTTGCATGAAATCTTCAATGAAATCATGGAACATTGAGTTCATTACCCTCTGGTATGTGGCTCCGACATTTTTCAGACCGAATGGCATGACAACCCACTCATATGTCCCTAAGGCTCCTGGACATCGAAACGCCGTCTTCGGCACGTCTTCTTCTGCAATAAAAATTTGGTTATATCCAGCATAACCATCTAACATGCTTAAATATTCAAAACCAGCGCACGAATCGACCAGCATCTCAGCCACGGGCATGGCATATTCATCTTTTGGGGTGGCAGCATTTAGATCCCTAAAATCAATGCATACTCTTAAAGACCCATTTTTCTTTATGACTGGCACAATATTGGCCAACCATTCGACATACCTTGCAGTTTGAATAAACTTGCTTTTCAGGAGTCTTTCTACTTCTGTTTTTATCTTTGCCATGATATCTGGGGCGAAACGCCTGGGCGTCTGCTTCACTGGCTTTCTTCCAGCTTTTATGGGCAGTTTTAACTCGACCAAATCTCTACTTAAACCAGACATTTCATTATAATCCCAAGCAAAACAATCTCTAAATTCTTTAAGTATGGATATTACCTCAGACTTTAGTTCGTTGTCGATGTTGGCGCTTATATATGTTGGCCTTTTCTCTCCATTCTCTCCAAGGTCGACTTCTTCCAAGGGGTCTTTTGGTCGGATTTTCTCTGGTGCCTTTGGGTCTTTTTCGAACCCTAAAGGTTCATTGTCGTAAATGCAGTCCAGACGCTGCATGTCGACGTACCTTTTGGACAAAGTTGGTTTGTCTGGGTTTTTTGGCCTAATAGCCATATGCCCCCTTTATTCAACACACATGCTTCAGCAGCCATGTTTTCTTCTGCCTCTAAAGCCGACTTTATTTTGTTCTCGGCAACGTATGCCAAAATATTTCTTAGAGCTTCTAACTCAGACATCATCGTTGACGTCCCTCCAGCCTGTCGGCCGGATACCTGTGTATGGTGGATCATCTAAGTGTTCCACATCCCAAATGAAGCCGTGAGTCTCATGTAGAGTTAGAGAGACGAAAGCTTCACTTAGATTAGCATATACATTCTCAGCTGGGAAGCAAGGAGAGATGTTGGTCAGCTTTCTTTCAAACTCCTTCTTGCCGACATTATTCACATCGGCCATAAAATATCCTTGGTCGGCCTCGATATTTTCGGCCACCCCATCCTCTCTCCAAATCACCATCCTTTGGTGTGCTGAAGATGGTACCGCTCCGACGCCATGTAACCACTCTCTGCCAAGTAGCAAGTTGTAACTCAACTTAGCGTCTATCACCATGAAAAGTGTCGGTCTAGTCACTGAACCTACCGTGACATTCACCATAATCACTCCCATGGTGCTTTTCGTCTTTCCTCCATAGTCCGACAAGACCACGTTATTAGACCTGATGTCGGTATCATATTTGCCAATCTTCCTCAGAATATGGTGTGGCATGATGTTGACTATGGCACCACAATCGACCAAAATTTTGTTGACAGTCACGCCTTCTAGTTTTGCCCTGATTAGCAGTGGTTTCAAATGGTTTTTCATGTTCATCATTGGTCTTTCAAACACTGCCTCTCTGCTTTCAGCAGAACCATCGTTCAGCACAAAATAGCATCTTGGTTGGTGCAAAGCCATTTCTTCAGCGTCAGCATTGTCCACCGACCCTTCGACTTCAGTCACACACTTGTATTATTGTGGTAGGATTGACACCATGTTGACCAGGATGTCGAGGCTTGCTTCAGATTCTGAATTGAAGTCATCAGTCACTTCATCATAACATTTTTTAGCTGGTCGACGGACATACTCTCTTATCCATTCCTTCGCCGCTGTGTCGACTTTCACAATAATTTTCTTCCCAGTATTCGCCTCGCTGGTCATGCCTCTTGCAGTGTCTCTTTCGGCCTGTTTACGCCTCTGAAAACGTCTCCATTGAGTCCTCGACATGGGGTTCTTTCCCAAATAGTTTTCAGAGATATGAGTCCTCTTTTCAGACTTAAATTCACGCCTGTAGTTAACTGCTAAACCTCCTCTAGCATCAGCAGCAACCCCTTGTGGGGTGTCTTGTCTTTCCTGACGCTTGATCCAAGTACCCCTAAGAGCACTTGCCGACTGCATGAAGCTTTTAGGCCTTGTTGGGTTATTTCCCACAGCCTTTTTTGAGCCTCTTTCATTCTGGTAACCCCTGGTTGGCACATTCCTTTTGCTTTTACCCAGTTGCAGCTTCTGGAAATTCTCTGCTGCTATTTTGTCGGTGACAACACCACACCTTGGGCACAGGCACACCTGTGAAACCTTGTTCTTGCAGCGATACAGAAAATCCACCAAGTCCTCATCAGCCCTTGGGTAAACTTCAGCTATATCGACATCTGGGCTTTCCCCAGTTTTTGCTCCAGCGTGTTGGCCTCATCATATTCGCTGATCTCGACCATGTTGATCTCAACTGGCTCCACGAACAGGGCTTCCTCCTGGTGAAGAGGATCAGCGTCGATCTTCGTTCTGCGGCCAACAAATTTCAGCCTGCCTTCTTGAATCACTTTTTGAACCAAATCCCTGAAAAGGTAACAATTAGAAGTGTTATGACCAAGATAGTTGTGATATTTACAAAACCCTCTTTTCTGTCTTTGTTCCAACGGTGGTATTTTAGTACTAGGAGGTACCACCATTTGCCCATCTTTGACCAATAAGTCAAAAATTTCCTCACATTTCGACACGTCGAAAGTATAAGTTTTCGAAGGGAATTTTGGGTTGTTTTCGACAGGATTTTTTCCTTGCGCAGGCAACAATGATCGACACTCATAGGCGGACCCTGGCTTTAGTTCAGCCACGTCGATTTCTAATTCGGTCGATGAAGCATAATCGGCCTCACGTATTGGGTCTGTCGCGTCGTATTCGACAAACGCTACCTTTTCTTTCTTAGACTTATTGTGCCTAACTTTTCTAGCCTTAGTCGTTATAGATGTCGGACTCTGTCAGCTAGTTGTGACATACTTTTCACAAAAGTTGGATCTGTCTTCTTCCTAATGGAATAATCTAAACCTCCTGCGGCCATTTGAACTAGTTCATGTTCTGGCACTTGCGTAAAGCACCTAGCTTTTAAGGACCTAAAACGATTCAGATAATCATCTATACTTTCAGCAAACCTTCTCTTAATACTAGATAATTCTGCCAAACTAATTTTGGAGTGTCCTTCGTAAAACTGTTCATGGAACTTCTTTTCTAATTTGGCCCATGAGTCGATTGAACTTGGGGCCAACGAAGTAAACCATGTGAAGGCAGCCTTGGTCAGAGAGGAGGGGAAGTTTTTTACTCTTAAACATTCATTATGAGCTAGATCCCCTGACTCTGTTAAGTATCTGGCGACGTGCTCTATTGTCGATTCACCAGACTCTCCCCCAAATTTAGTGTACTTAGGCACTTTCATCCCCCTAGGCGCCTCAACTTGGAGAATAAATTCAGCTAATGGGAAGCGTATAATGGCTTTGTAATGTAGCACCCATGCCATTTCTAGCCATAATCCTTTCGACAATAGTTGTCAAATTATTTTCCACCGCCGAATCTTCTTGTCGATGTTGGTCTACGATTTGATCAGCATCTTGGTATCGGTTCACCATTACCATCTGGTTACGTCCCGCAACTCCTGATTCGACGCCTTGATGTTGAAGGGGTCTAATGATTTGTCCTTCGTGGACTGTCTCCTCCTCCACTGCCCCTATCTCTATCTGCACAGGAACAGTCGGTCTAATCATTGGCATCATCTATCGAGCCGGTGCCCCCAGAAAATTGCACAAGCGTGTCAATTGGTTCGCCACCTGCCTATTTGTTTAAGCAGATTCTTGTATTAGTGGATTAAAGAATGTGCCCATCTGGTTGGTCAACATGTTAACCAATTCATGGTTACTATCGTCCATTTGCTGTCTCAACACTGCTACTGAAGTGTTCGACAATGGCATGGTTCTGTTCTGAGTAGTGTTCCTTATGTTGCCCCCCTGTGCTGATCCTTGCAAGGGAGGATTTGTATATGAAAACAGTGTTGCACTGGATGTCGACTGATATCCTGGCATTAAGGAATACGACATTCCATAAAGCGGATCTGTGGTGCCAAAGTGAGGCACATAAGGTCTGAACAACGTTATCGTTGATCCTGAACCCCCCGGTGGAGGCTGAGGAATTGATGTTCCAACCGCACCCGTAGTCGAAATGGTTAGGGCTGCACTTGTCATCAGCGGCAAAGTGGCAACCGGTGAGACTACTGTTTCCGTATTGGATAAAGTTCCTCGTGGAACTTCATTAGTGTTAGTTTCTGACATTTTCACACTACTTCGTGGCTTACTATATAGCTTGCCACTTCTAAGTCTCATGCAATTTCGTAATTGCTCTAGCACCGTCCCACTGGGCGTGCCATTTTGTTTACTGTGGAAATTGGTAAACAACCGCTGGTCCTCCCTAGGCTTTAAAACGAAGGGTTACTTGCAGGATCGACCAGTTGATCCTAGGACATGTGCTAGTGCAAGTGAGGCTTGTCCAAACTTCGACAGAATGACTTTGTGAGGAACGACTCCTAACAAAGTGTCGAACAAGCATAGTGTTTTTCCACACGAACGGTTTTAAACAATGTTATCGCCTATAGGTGACTCGTGACCGACATCGCTATAACATTCAAAAGAGGTACACGACGAGCACGCTTTTGGTGAACTCTATTATCGTAATAGAATTAGTGTCGATAGCGTAAACGACAACGTAAAATGATAACTCAAAAGTAAAAGAAATTAAGTTAAAATGTTCAACGGGAACAATTGAAAAATAGGGAAGTTGCATTGAAATAAACGTGGTGATTCACGTACATAACACTCTCAGAAAAACTCTTTGCTTCCTCGCGCTGGGAATGAGAAGTTTTCTTACAAGTGATTTCGCAGTACAAAGTGAACACCTTGAGCCCCTTGTGGGATACTCCTATTTATACTAAACTAGAGGAAACTACTCATAAGCTAAACTCCTAGAAACTAGCAGATGTTATGTCACACGATCTGCACAACCGTTGCACCCATGTCTTGCTAACTGCTCCACATTATGGCGCTCTTATTCCTTTTGAAACTGCTGTTTATTTTAAATTTCAAATTTCTCCCGCCCAGACATTAGGGCGATGTTGTCTTCTGCATATTGACGACAATTCTTTAAGTCCCAAACCTTGCGTTGGTCGACAGAATGGCATGTCGATGAGGCCACCTTCCCCCATCGGCTTCATTCTTTGTTTGGTGTTTTTTCTACTCTTGCTTGCCTCCAACGTCTCTTCCTCCTTTGATGGGGTATGACCCCCACATTCATAGGACTCCTTCATTAATTACGCTTTCAGCATGCCTTAGAGGTTTTTCGTGGTAACAGGTCTAGGTTAATTTTATTGGGCCCATGATGGGCGTCACTCTACTGTCCAAAAATTACAGGGTAGACATGTTTCCCCTGCAAGCACAAGGAGACTCATAGCCCCTAGAAGGTATATTACAATTTTGGGGTGATGGCTAGTTCACGAAAACGAGTAACTGTGGTTTTTGAGCTTGTTTGAGGGACCAACTCACGTGAGGTGAGAGACCCTATTGGTGGACAGTGCTGCTAGGTTGTAGGATGGAGGTTAGATTGACGATGTTAGGGCTATCAGGAGCATATTGATCTCTGAGTGGTAATAGATGTGTATGACTTGAGAATCCCCTCTTCCATTAGGAGAGATTATATTTAAAAGGATTCCTGAGGCCTAAGGTTTTTGCCTCCTAAACGTGGTCTTAACCGCTCCCCACTTATTAGGGAGGTTATTGATCGCCCTATATTCTCGGAGTCAACGAGGACTCTCTCACGTAACCCCCACGTACGCGAACCACCCTAGATGAATCCCATAGATTTTGTCTTGGGCAACCCATCTGCTGGACAAGGGCGTCCTAGTGTAGTATTTCCCAAATATAACACTAATATATATATATATATATATATATATATATATATATATATATATATATATATATATATATATATATATATATACAGGTAGTGCACTGACAGTGTAAAATAATTTATTGTCATCCAATAAAAATTTATCATTTAGCCATGTCACACAACTAACTTAAAAATATGAAGGTTATTTTAAAAAATACATGATTATGATTGATTGACAATGTAAAATTATCGTCGAAGCATATTCGTTTTTCTCTCTCATATACATATAATCCCTAATCAAATATTCTTGCTTTCTACAATCTTGCCGTATCAAAAAAAAAAATCTTTACCAAATGTCTTACTATTATTTTTTTCACAAGTCTCTTCATTAAGTAAGTTTTCTTCTTTTGTTTTAATTGTTATTGATTAGTTTTATGTACAAATTTTTTCTTTTTATTAGAACATTTAAATATATAGTTAGTCTATATTAATATATTATTTGTTGGTTTTATTTTTTATAAATTATTCTGTTTAATTTTTTATTCTTAAAAATATATGTACTTTTGATTTGAGATGAAAATAATTGTAGTTTAGTTTTGTATTCCTACAAATATATGTATTTTTGATTTGAGATAAAAATAATTGTATATTTAAATTGATCAAATACATATTTAACCTTTATTAGAATTTTTTTTTATGGACAGAGTCAGTTTTTTCACATGATGAAAGAGACTTATTTTTTATGATGAACTTGAATTGGATATCAATTTTTGGGAATTAATATTGGGGCACAAGATTATATAAGAATTAAATTTGATTTATCGGAAAAAGCTATAGATTATTTTCTAGGGCATAAAGATTTGGAATTCGTATTCGATCAAGTAGCCAAATTATTGTATTTTAGTACGTGTTAGAGAAGGTAAACTACCAGTGAAAAGTAAAAGTGAAGAAAAAAATGTTCAACCATGCGCATGGGAAGTCAAGCATCACTTATTATATCAAAAGAAAATAATAGCCACACTAGGACTACAAAATTATTTGACAATAATCACAATCATGTCATGGCTAGTCCCAAAAGTGTATCTTATTTAAGGTGTCATAAAAAATTGAATAGTGCTGCAAAAAAATATTCATGAGAAGTTTAGTGAAGCTGCCTACCGGTAAGGTTGCTACAATATTTAATGACAATGGTTCGTTCATACAAGTTGTCTTTCAAAGATTAACCCATGTGAATCCTACCTCATCAATTTCTATATCAGTATTAATGACAATCAACTCAAACGTAAATAAAGGCACTTTAAAAGTAATATAATCAATCTCCAAAATCTTCTCAGTAACCCCAAAGTACGCTCTAGATGCCAATAAATGATTGTTATCTTTGGAACTAGAGAAGTACATGGATTCAACTTCTACCATAATCCTACTATTTTGTATGTTTCTATGATTATCCTTTGATTTTATATTTTTGTAATTTTGCATGCACTCTAAGTTATTACATTAAAATTAGGCATATATGACATCCATTTAATTGTCTCTGATGCACTACTCTCTTTAGAAACCATTTCATTAAACCAAGTCATGAAAGTTTTATTACGCTCTGTCAACATCAATTTTTCCATCATCTGTGGGAGTTTTTCCTTGATAAGAATTTTATGGATGAATAAGTAAGGTTGAACTTCACCAACGTTATTCAATATATACAAATGTGCTTGAAGAACTACATCTCGGTCTGATGCCTTAACATATAAACCTTTAGTACCTTTTGAAGGAGAATTGCCATCCAAGGCGCAGCGGAATTTAAAAATTTCTCCATTTAGTGATCCTTACGAATGGGCATGATCAGTGATAGAATCGTTATCTCTTGTGGCGATTCAAACATTTGGTGCAGATCTCTTGTAACGATCAAAACCTTGGATACAAATCCACGGAGCGATCACGAACGTTGAACGATGACAACGTCTCTACTCAGTCCACACGAACGGGTTCCTTCAATCTCAGTGCTAGCTGGTACGAATGAAGGCTTTGAGTGAGTGAGAGAGGAAAACGAAATTCCAAGTCTTCACTTGAGTTGAGTCTCAGTGGAGTGACAATGCTTCTACCCAAGGGGTTCTATTTATAGAATCACTTGTGTGGGCTTCAAGCTAAAAAGCCCACTTAAGTGTATTTTGGCCCATATCTCATAATATGCCAAAATCACTTAAGTATTTGGTACCTTACCATATTTCGTATTCCACTTAAGTGCATCGTACCTTACGATATTCCTTAGTTACTCTATCTCTCATCAATCCGTCCTTTGTGTGTGACCCTGTAGGTTTTCGCGACGTTGGCAATTATATTAAATCACGCATTTAACATAATAAACAGTGAGTGGTATCTAGCAACACATCACTGCTACCCAAGACACGAAAATGTCATGTGACCTGACAAAACCTCCTGTGATAATGATTATGTGTATAATTACCCCTTTGCCCTTATGTCTATATTGAACACAAGGTATAGACCGTGTCATCCTTGTCCAGTTCAATATTGGGCCCATAGACATTTATCCTGTTACGCAGGATGGGCAAATTCCATCTAGGACACTCATGTCCCTCAGCATGCTTTGTGGAGTACCCATTAACTGTCTTTATGGTTATCCAGTTACGGACAATGTTGGATCAACAATAAAGCACTCGACTCTACATCTAGGATCCATAGTGGTTTCAGGTCGAAGAGTGGTATACACTATTACCACCATGAGAATAACTTATGACACTTTGCATAACTTTCTATATAGTATTCTCATAGCGGGTCAATCTAGAAGCTTGCTTCAATCCATAGATTGATCTTTGTAGCTTACATATCTTTTGGGCTTCTTCTGGTATGTCAAATCCTTCAGGCTGTGTCATGTACACATCCTCAAGAAGATTTCCATTAAGGAAAGCAGTTTTGACATCCATCCGCCATATTTCATAATCATGATATGCAGCGATAGCAAGTAAAATCCGAACAAATTTAGGCATTGCAACTGGCAAAAAGGTTTCATCATAGTCAACACCATGAATTTATTTATATCCTTTTGCAACCAGTATTGCCTTATAGGTATGTACCTTACCATCCATGTCAGTCTTCTTTTTGAAGACCCACTTGCATCCTATAGGGTTAACCCCTACAGGAGGCTCTACCAAGGTCCAAACTTGGTTTGTGTACATGGAATCCATTTCAGATTTCATGGCTTCTAGCCACTTCTCAGACTCGGGACCAGTTATGGCCTCTTGGTAGGTCACAGGCTCATCTTGATCCATGAGTAATACATCACCTTGATCTGTTATGAGATATCCATATCTCTCAGGTAGGTGACATATCCTGCTTGACCTACGTTGGTCTTGTTTTACTTGAGCAGGTTGCTCTTCCACAACCACTTGTGTTTCCTGCTCTAATTCCTCCATAGGTGTATCGATGCTTTGTGATTCTTGAATTTCTTCAAGCTCTACTTTCCTCCCACTGGTTCCTTTGGAAATAAAATCCTTTTCTAGGAAAACTCCAGTTCGAGCGACAAACACTTTGCCCTCAGAAGGATTGTAGAAGTAATACCCTCTTGTTTCTTTAGGATACCCCACAAATAAGCATCTGTTAGATTTGGGCTCAAGCTTAGTTGAAATTTGTCGTTTCACATAAACTTCGCAACCCCAAATCTTCATGTAAGACATATGTGGTTTCTCACCACTCCATATCTCATATTGTGTCTTCTCAACCTTTTTGGATGGAACACGGTTAAGTGTGTAAGCTGCTGTCAACAGCGCATGTCCCCAAAAGGAGTTTGGAAGATCGGCGTGACTCATCATGGATCGGACCATGTCTAACAGAGTTCGATTTCTTCTCTCATATACACCATTCCATTGGGGTGTTCCAGGAGGAGTAAGTTGGGATAGGATCCCACACTCTTTCAGATGGTCATCAAACTCTAGGCTTAAATACTCACCACCTCGATCTAATCGAAGAGTTTTAATATTCTTACCTAGTTGGTTTTGTACTTCATTCTTGAATTCCTTGAACTTTTCAAAGGACTCTGATTTGTGTTTCATTAAATACACATAACCATATCTACTGAAATCATCAGTAAATGTGATGAAGTATTGAAAACCTCCTCTGGCTGGTATGTTCAGTGGTCCACATACATCAGTATGTATGAGGGACAAAAGATCATTAGCTCTTTCACCTTTTCCTGTGAATGGAGACTTTGTCATCTTTCCAATTAAACAAGATCTGCATGTCTCATATGATTCATAAACAAAAGAGTCCAAGAGTCCATCTTTATGGAGTTTGGAAATGCGTTTCTCATTTATGTGGCCTAATCGACAATGCCAAAGGTAAGTTGGATTTAACTCATTAGGTTTAATCCTTTTTGTATTAATGTTATAAATAGGAATTTCAAGATCAAGGACATATAGTCCATTGTTCATTTGTGCAGTAGCATAGAATATATCATTCAAATAAATTGAGCAACAATTGTTCTTTATTATGAATGAAAACCCGAACTTGTCCAAACAAGAAACAAAAATAATATTCCTGCTAATTGCAGGTACATAATAACAGTTCTCTAACTGAATTATTAAACCACTAGGTAAAGTCAATTCATAAGTTCCTACGGCTAAGGCAGCAACCTTTGCTCCACTGCCAACTCGTAGGTCGACTTCACCTTTTGCCAAATCTCTACTCCTTTTTAGTCCATGCACATTTGTACAAATGTGAGAACCGCATCCAGTATCTAATACCCATGATGCAGAAGTAGATAAATTAATTTCAATAACAAAAATACCTGAAGTTGGAGTCTCTACTCCATTCTTCCTATCTTCCAGGTACTTTGGGCAGTTCCTCTTCCAGTGTGCGGTCTTACCGCAATGGAAGCGGGTGCCTTCTTTTTCTATGCTTCCACTAGGCTTCAAAGCAGCAATAGTGGGTTTGGATTTGGCAACTTCCTTGCCTTTCCCTTTATCATGTTTGAGGACAATCCTCAGGTTTCGGTACCAATCAAGAAAATTTGTCCCAGACAATTTTTCCTTGTCAAGGATTGATCGCAAGATGTTGTTAGAGGTGTTTGTTGTCATGGTAATCTACACAAGGATTAATGAAAATATAAGTATCATTGACATATTTAATTAGGCCTTTAATTAAATATGCTCCCACTATTTTACTCAAAACAAATGACCCTCATCATTTGATTCGGAAAATCCCGTTGGAAGATTTTCTAGTGGGTCGAGATCCATATTTCACTTCGTTCTAAGTCCGCGTAGGCGGATTACACAAAACTAGGTTATTTAGGTAGGAACTCCTTCCAATTGTATCTCATACAACTCTTGAAAATTTCACTTGGGTGAATAACTCCCTATTCCAATCCATCATATGGATCATTCCCAACTCTTGCTTCTAAACATATATATAATCTTATTATAATTTGTTTAGTTAAGTTTGACCCATTGTTTTAACAGTTGGATATTACAATTATCCCATTGCACCTTACTAATATAGAACATGCACCTCGCGTAGGCGAAACCTACATTATTCGATACTAGTCTTGATGAGTGTTAAAACTTGGAAAGCATAAACTTAATATTTAATTTGAGGGAATTGCAATTTTTCTGATCTCACCGACTTATTTATCATATAAATCGCCTCTCACATGTATCAACATACATTCACATGCATCAACATACATACATACATACATAATGAAACAGTTATGGCCCCTAGCGCAATTGTTCTCCCAAGTCAATGAGAGAACTTAGGCTAACCTAACAACGATCTAAGCTTCTCCAAGCAAGATCTCCAAGGTTGTCTTCCTTTGGCACTGACTTCTTTGCTTTCTTCATAATATTACATTACATAAAGAAACTCGTTTTACATACGAGGGAGTGAGATGAGAAAAGAAGTTACATTTGGGAGATTAAGAGAGAGGCACGACACGCAGGTTGTATTTTAAAACCCAAATCAGAATAAAGGAAAAATAAGGCCATAACCGATCACCACAAGATAATAATAAACACTTTATTATTATTATTATTAATTCCTTTAATTAATTAAAATCAAATTAAATCTCGACGACCGATCACACTACGCTAGGCCGAACTTTAATGAACAATTCATTTAAAATCGACGTCGTCTTTCGCATCAACTCTTGATACTTTTAAAGCACTGAGTTAGCCGAACGGGTGAATTTTGCCTTGCGTTAACCGGTTAACCATATGCGTTAACCGGTTAACACAGTTTGAAATTTGTTCAAAAATGTTTTCTGCCTTGCGTTAACTGGTTAACCAAATGCGTTAACCGGTTAACACTGTTTGAAATTCTCTTGGAAAACTGTTTTCCGTCTTGCGTTAACCGGTTAACCAAAAGCGTTAACCGGTTAACACTGTTTGAAAAACTCAAAATTTTTATTTCGTAATGCGTTAACCGGTTAACCATATGCGTTAACCGGTTAACACTGTTCCAAAAAGTGTTTAGAAAGCATAACTCTTATGCAATCATAACCCCAATCGCATAACTCTCTGACAACACAACCCTTGTGCCGTCACTAACCCTGATGCACCAATTTCAGACCGTCAAACACATCTCGATTGTTAATTCAGTATGATTGATCAACACGTCATTGCTTCACCATACTAATGTCGGATCAAGAAGCAAACGACCATTGATCGCTCAAGGGAAAACAATCATTGAGTGATTGAATGAACGAAACGAGAACACTATATCATATATAATGTATTTTGCATCAGGATTATATATATCATATATATATAACTTGATCGATCTCAATTTAATCTTTGATTCATTCTGTCTTTAATCATATTAATACAGAATAAAAATAGTTATCAGATTCATGGTTTCGTAAGTGGCTCTGATACCACTGAAGGAGAATTGTCATCCAAGGCGCAACGGAATTTAAAAATTTCTCCATTTAGTGATCCTTACGAATGGACATGATCAGTGATAGAATCGTTACCTCTTGTGGAGATTCAAACCTTTAGTGCAGATCTCTTGTAACGATCAAAACCTTGGATACAAATCCACGGAGCGATCACGAACGTTGAACGATGACAACGTCTCTACTCAGTCCACATGAACGGGTTCCTTCAATCTCAGTGCTAGCTGGTATGAATGAAGGCTTTGAGTGAGTGAGAGAGGGAAACGAAATTCCAAGTCTTCACTTGAATTGAGTCTCAGTGGAGTGACAATGCTTTTACCCAAGGGGTTCTATTTATAGAACCACTTGTGTGGGCTTCAAGCTAAAAAGCCCACTTAAGTGTATTTTGGCCCATATCTCATAATATGCCAAAATCACTTAAGTATTTGGTACCTTACCATATTTCGTATTCCACTTAAGTGCACCGTACCTTACGATGTTCCTTAGTTACTCTATCTCTCATCAATCCGTCCTTTGTGTGTGACCCTGTAGGTTTTCGCGATGTTGGTAATTATATTAAATCACGCATTTAACATAATAAACAGTGAGCGGTATCTAGCAACACATCACTGCTACCCAAGACACGAAAATGTCATGTGATCTGACAAAACCTCCTGTGATAATGATTATGTGTATAATTACCCCTTTACCCTTATGTCTATATTGAACACAAGGTATAGACCGTGTCATCCTTGTCCAGTTCAATATTGGGCCCATAGACATCTATCATGTTATGCAGGATGGGCAAATTCCATCTAGGACACTCATGTCCCTCAGCATGCTTTGTGGAGTATCCATCAACTGTCTTTATGGTTATCCAGTTACGGACAACGTTGGATCAGCAATAAAGCACTCGACTCTACATCTAGGATCCATAGTGGTTTCAGGTCGAAGAGTGGTATACACTATTATCACCATGAGAATAACTTATGACACTTTGCATAACTTTCTATATAGTATTCTCATAGCGGGTCAATCCGGTATAAATATTACTCTTAATATTCATACCTATGTTTAAGACTCGATAACTCTTTATCCATGATCCATGAGATGTGATCATCAGTCTACAAACATAATAGTCTCAATGCTTAAATGTTATCCCACTTCACAATAAAGCTCGACTACGGATACTTTAAGAATAGTGTCCTTATGTTTAATGTGGTCTCATGATCAAGTCACACTTGATGCATTAAACGGACTAACTATTCTAGGGACTTTATTAAACAAACGTAATAAAGAAAAAGCTTTTTAATAAATAATTCGACACAAGTACCAAAAGTATTAGTCTCTAGGGCTTACACCAACACCTTTACCTACATATCTTCTATCATGACGAGACTCAGGAATTCCTATAGAGTTTTCTTTTGACAAATAGTTTGTACAAAACTCAATAGCTTCTTTTGTGATGTACCGTTCAATGATCGAAGCTTTTGGAAGATAATGATTCTTTGTATACACTTTAAAGATCTACATGTATCGCTCTACCGGATACAACCACCTTAGATAAACTGGACCAAAAAATTTAATCCCTCTTTCTAGATGAATAACTAACTGAACGATAATCTCAAGAATGATGGAGAGAAATATATCTCTAGTTGACACAAGATAATTGAAGCCTCATGTTCCAATTCATCTAAATTTCCAGGATCAATGAATTTAATACATATAGCATTAAAAAATAAGCACAAACTGGTTATAGTTACCCTTACATTTTTTGGTAAAATACCACAGGTAGCCACTGGTAGAAGTTGTTGCATCGATATATGATAATCATGAGATTTTGAGCCAACTAATTTGAGATATTTCATTGACACAAGTTTACTCACATTTGATGAGTACCCTTGAAGAACTTTGATACCCTACAAACAATCGCAAAAATGTTTTTTTCCTTGTTAGACCGAGTGTGAATTGCTGGGGGAAAATATGTTATGTTTCCTATTTCATCTGGGGATAACTCTTGTCGTATACCTGTCACCATCATATATTTACAGGATTTCTTACTATCTTTTGTCTTGCCTTTGATGTTGATAAGTCTTCTAATCAAACTATCATATACATTTTTCTCCATATGCATCACATCAAGGCAATGTCTTACATAGAGTATAGATCAATATGGAAGATCAAAGAACATTGACCTCTTTTTTCACATATTTTTCTCCAAGGGTCCTTTATGTTTCTTTCCAAAGACAATATTAACGTGTTGTTTTATTTTATAAACATCTTTCCTGATTAAGTGCTTTGGAGAGACATCAAACCCCTATTTTCCAATAAAAGTCTTTCACAATCTACGATATTGATGATTAGGTCTTAGAAATTTTTGATGCGCAAGGTAAATAGTATTTTTTTCCATTTTGTAATTGGAGGGAACATGTATCAACTTCACATATAGGACATACTTTATGTCCCTTGATGTTGTACCCAGAAAAGATATCTTATGCCGGAAAGTCATTGATTGTGCAAAATAACATGTCACACATCTTAAAGTTATCACCCATATACGTATCATCAATATCAACACCTTCCTCCCATAAAATCTTAAATCTTCAATCAATAACATTAAATAAACATCTATGTCACTTCCTGATTATTTTGGACCCGAAATTATCATTGATAACATCATATATTTGCGCTTCATACACAACCACATAGATAGGTTGTAAATTATGATAAGAACATGCCATGAAGTATGATTAGTACTCAAATTACCAAACAGATTCATTCCGTCAGTGGAAAGTCCAAACCTAAGGTTCTTTGGCTCAATGGAAAAATCTAGAAACAACTAATCAATTTTTTTCCATTACAATAAATCAACTTTTTGACAATTTTTTCCATCACATACTATTTTATTTGCATGCTATCCTGTATGTTTTGTGTCATTCACATTAGCAAACAGTCTCTTTAACCTTTGAATTATAGGTAGGTACCACATCATCTTGGAAGGCACACTCTTTCTAATTACACTATCATCGTCTTCAGCACCATTATCATTCTGCTTGTAGCGTGAGTCCTCACACCTCGGGAACTCCTTGAAGTTTTCATACTCTTTCATGTATAATATGCTAGCATTACGACATGCATATATTTTGACATAGTCCAAACCCATTGGATACAATACATTATTAGCCTCATAACTACAGTTTAACAACATGTTACCTTTTGGAAACATTTCTTGCAACAATTAAAGAAATTCAGTAAAACTTCTATCCATCCATAGACCTCTTGCCTTAAGATTAAATAGTTTCAACACAACTGACAATCTTGTAACATTTTTGCATCCCGGATATAACCACTTTTCCATGTCTCTTTGCAAAGTATCTTCCACACGGGCTTTCTTAAAAGCATATACTCCAATATCACGAATCATATATTCTAGAGTATCATTCATAAATTCATCAGCTTCAACTCTATGTGTCGCATGTATTTTTTTGTCACTTCACCAAGCCATACTTATTTCATGTAAGTTTGAATAATCCATATCACAACTTAAATTATTTATATTACATCCTTCGGATGTTTTTGCATATTTTGATATTTTATACTACGACACCAAAAAAAACATTATTGTTATGAAGGTTTTTTTCTACGAATTCAAGAACTTGAATCACTTTGTTCTCATGCTATTTACTTAATCTATTTATTTTCATCCAACTACGATCCATAATCATATAGAGCTTCTGAAAATAAAATAAAAATCATACACAACCAACAAAAATGAACACTCCAACTTAATAAAATAACACTGACAATAAAAAACAATAACAACTACAAGTACTGTAAGTCTCAAAAACCATAACAACAACAACAACAACAACAAAACAACAACACCATCATCATCAACAACAACAACAACAACAACATTACCGATACAATCATGAAGAAAGTTTTACATACTGGAAAAGTGATAAGAGAGTCAAAGAAAAATGTTGGTTTGAGGTTCAATCTTCCTTCATTCTTGGAGAAGATGAGGAATGATGTTTCAGTTTATTAGGTGGAGAAGATGAAGAATGGTGTTTCTTTCATTCGCTAGAGCACAAAATGTTTATGAGACATAATGGAAAATGAATAACACTTAACATTTCGATGACTGAATAAAATATTATTTGGAGTTTACATCTCGGTTTATAGTAAAACCGAGGGAATACAACTGAGGTAAAAATCGGGTTCAATTTAATTGAATTAAAAATATTAATCAACATTTCACGTTGATTTTATAGAAAACCAAGAGATAAAATTTAAGAGCGTCATTTTAGTTCTAAATAAAACATGAAATTGAAGAAGCTGAGAATTAAAGCTCAAACCCTGAACTACATTTTCTGTCGATTTCCTACAAAACTGAAAAATAAAATTTAATTTAAAAAATAAATAAATGGAGTGTTTTAGGTCATTTGACCTCGATTTACATATATTTATACAAAAAATAAAAGTACATTATTTATAGTAGTATTCATACTATTTTAGAAATCTTTATAACTCAAGGAATATATATATATATATATATATATATATATATATATATATATATATATATATATATATATATATATATATATATATATATATATATAAATATAATATATATATATATATATATATATATATATATATATATATATATATAGAGAGAGAGAGAGAGAGAGAGAGAGAGAGAGAGAGAGAGAGAGAGAGAGAGAGAGAGAGAGAGAGAGAGAGAGAGAGAGAGAGAGAGAGAGAGAGAGAGAGAGAGAGAGAGAGAGAGAAGAGAGAGAGAGAGAGAGAGAGAGAGAGAGAGAGAGAGAGAGAGGAGAGAGAGAGAGAGAGAGAGAGAGAGAGAGAGAGAGAGAGAGAGAGAGAGAGAGAGAGAGAGAGAGAGAGAGAGAGAGAGAGTTATTATTGTAGACTTTATTTTATTTTTTTGTTTCAAGGCATTTTAGTACTTTGACCTCTTAATTGTTTTAAATTATCATATACTCATTATTAATTGTTTGATGGTAGATGACATGGGTAACTAATATTTCTTTTTAAAAAACCTCATGAATCTTAGTAAAAAATATTTTCTTCTTATTTTAAAACAAATTTCATTTTATATTATTTTTTGATTTGCAATTAAATTATTTGTACTTACTATTTGTAATTTGAATTTTAAAAATGTTTATGTGCATTTTGAATATTATTTTGTACTTTATTGAAAGATGTATTAATTTTATTCTTTATTTTAAGTGTATAGAATAGAATTTAATTTAAAGAAAATTGAAAAATAACAATGAGAAATGTGTTTAAAAATTAAAAGAAACTATTTTCTCATATAACATCAATTTTATAGTAAATTTCTATTAGTAAATATAAAGAGTACTATTTACAAATCAAAATTTAAATAGTATTACTTAAATAATTGAAAAAAAAGATTAAATTCACTTTTTTTTAAGAGTGGACTCGTGTGTTATATATATTTAGCACTACATGTAAATATATATGGAATTGATTAGTCATGTCAGAAGAAAAATAATATTTTGTTAATATATATGAAATTGATTAGAGGTAGATATATATCAAATGATTAATAATATGAAAATAGGAAATATTTTACTAAGCTACTTTTTAATAGTCATTAAACTTTAAATAAATTAAAGTTGTAAATGAGTGTAATAATTTATGTATATATATATTTATTAATATACACATTTTTATTTTATTTTATATTATTTTCGTTTTAATATACAAGTATAAATGTTTGACAAATTCTGAATCCGATTCATTGTCATCATTGTTAATCTAGGGTGAAGATCAAATGATGGAAAACTCGTTTTTTTTAATTTTGAAAAAGATCAATTATTGGATATTACATGCATTTGTTTATGATATATAATACAAAAAATTTGATAAATAAAATATTTTTCAGTTACATGATAATGATAAGAGATAATGTCAAAAAAACAACCTTGAATCATTTTTTTCCTTCTCTTGCAATTCATCATAGAGATTTTTTCATTCTTCTTTAAGTTTCATTATTTTCATGATACGTTTTTTCATTACCAATGTTTGAGTTTTACAATGTAGCATCCTAGATATATAGTGGTGATGTCCACGTTCTGATTGGATGTAGAGGGATTCTTGTGGATTGATGTGTTGTCAATATCTTAGTGTTGTTTCTTTATAAATGGACGACAAATATATATTGAGACAAAACTGAATTACTTTTTTTCGGTTTTGACCTAAAACCGAGACCAAATATTAGCTCTTTTTAATTAAAAAATATACTAAAATTGGGACTTTTCCCCTCGGTTCACGGTTCATAAATCAACTGAGGTAGTAAATTACATCTATTGTATAAAAAAAAGTGAGAATGAAAAAAATTGGAAGAAATGTGTATTATTTGTTTTTTCAATTTTTTTTTATCATTCACCAATTTATGTGTGTGTTGCAATAATCAAATAAAAGACTATATTCAAAATAAATTGCAGTATGATTAGGAATAAATTTCTCAATATCGACAATCGAAGAAAGTAATATACTATAGAATATTTTCTTTGATTGACAATATTAAAGAGTTATTCCAAAATATAATAATGTTTCATTTTACCATTCAACACTGGCAAGAGGTGAAAACATAGCCACCACCACCAACAAAAACAAAAACAACATCATTATGTGAGATAGATTGCAAGAACAGAATAATGATTTGTTAAAGGTTGACGTTAGAAGAACAACAACACAGAACCAAAGAATTTTTCTATCTTACAATTCATCCCAAATAATGATGTTTCCGAGTATGGAGTGTATGTATATATGAGTTAGGTTTAGGGTAAAATTTAATGACTAAATATTTTTATAGTTAAATTTGGATATCATATCCCTCAGTTATTAAAGAAACGGATGGAATAGATTATTTAATAATTAAATAATAACTAAAATAAAAAGAAAGATGACACTTTTAAAGAAATAGAAACAAAAATGCAGGTGCTGGAACTCGAAGCATGTATCCTAAATTATTGTATCCCTCAGTTTTCTACTAAAACTGACAAAATATGTTGTTTTTTAGAGAGAAAAAAACATGGCGCGTACATGTATTATACTTCGTTTATTGTTATATGAAAAGAAATCACTGTCATAAAATATATTATTTGTAGTAGTGATTTTCCTTGATTATTTCTATTAATTTAGACTCTTGATTGAAGAGATCGTTCAAGAAAATTATTTTTGAGTTAGGTGGCGTTTAAGATGGTAAAGAAGGTGGTGCACAACTAGTGGAGAATCTAGCCTAAAATATTAGAGGAGCATTAAATATTAATTAAAACATTATAATTGAACTTCATAAAATTCAAATATAATGTTATCTAAGATTTAAAATAACTTTAACACAAAATAAAAATAGAACATATAAAAGGATAAATTCAACCTTAGATTAAAGTGATATCTTCTTATCATTTAAAGACTTGAATTTATCAATAATAAAATCAGTGATGAAATTTCCAACTGTTTCTTTTTCAATGTTAAGCATTATATTGTTAGTAAGAAATTCATTCTTTGTGTTATTAAGCAATCTTTTCTTGATTATCTTCATTGATGAGATATTCTCTCTAAAATATTGATCTAATATGATTTGGTCCAATTTATGGCGTGCATGACCTCTGTGCTTTAGATAAAGTGCATTACAATTAAGTGAATCAATATCATGTTTTCCACTACCCCCTATTACATGTTTCAATAAACCATTTCATCCATCATTTTCCAACTTATGAATTAATGTGTTTGTTTTGGTGACAAATATGTTGATATTTCTACGGTAAAGCTTGAGACAGATGATCTGTAAATTCCATAAACTCCCTCATCATGGGTAAAATTAATGAGAACTCAAATAACTTTATAAACTTATATGCAACTGTTGCAGGAATAAAATCATAGGTTATGTGAAGAAACTACAAAGAATAACTTCTCCCATTCTTTTCTAATATCTTTAAGAACAACATAAGTTAGATTATGAAATTCTGTCATATTACAAACAAAATAAAAATGTGAGCTTCAACATGTATATCTGACTTGTTTCAAAGTGTCAATCTAATTTAGTGCTTTACCAATAACAAGCTTACCAATATTTAATAAATTTGAAATACTCTATAATATGGAAATTTGAAATTTTGTGATGCATCCGATCAAGAGAAGAAATATCTCAAGCCTCATTAGTCAGATGTCCAAGTTCTAGCTAAAGTGCTAGTCAAATGTTGAATCAAGAAGAAGAATTTTAAGTTCTAAAATTATGAAAGTAAGAATGTGTGAAATCTCGTTTTATCCTACGCTTAGCATTCTAATTTGATCAATATAAATTGTAAAGGGAAAATGATTTAGTGTTGTGATACTAAGGCAATGCACATACATAAAAAAATACCTTTCAAACCTCTTTTAATTATTAAACTTCTCAAAATCAATTCATGCAAGTATGGAATTGATTAAGAAATGTTTTTAATCAATTAGGAAAACAAAATCATGGCCTAATCGATTAAGACTTTAGCCAAATTAATTAAAGGAGAGAGAAATGTCTTTTAACCCGTTAAAAAGGTCACTATTCATATAAAGTATGTATTCATTTTAGGCTTTTATTTTTTGGATTAAGGTTGGCATTTTTATGGCATCTTAATCGAGCGAGTAATATATGTTTTAATTGATTAAATCCTTAATTTTGCTCATTGATCGTTTACAAATACTTTTCTATAGAAAGAAGGTTTTTCTAATTTCATTCCACACAATATTTTTAAATAAGAAACCTCTCTACTCTTTTTCTTTCTAAAATTCCTTTCACTAGTTCATAGGGTTGAAAGAGCAAAAAATTCCTTTTTTGTGTTTCTGTTGTATTGGTGCTATGCTAAATTTGTTTTATTCAAGAGTGTGATTCTATTATGTAGTATCTTTGTAAAGTATTTGAAGGTTTCAAGATAAACCTTAGAGAAATATTGGGTGAAGGTCCTTGGGTTGACGGTTCAAGATAAACCTTAGAGAAATATTGTGCAAAAGTTCAAGTTGTAGTTGACGGTTCATTGGGTTGATCTTCTAAAATCTCAAATATTTTAGTGGAAATATCAAGAAGAAACTCTTAGAGACACGAGTAAGACAAGTAGTTAGGCCAATTCAGTATAAATATCTAGTGCAATCTTTTTAACCCTTATCTCTTTAATCTATGTTGTTTACGTTATTTTTGTTGTGTTTCTCTCATCTCTCTACTTCTCCGCTACATTTCTATATTTGTTTAACATAAACATTTTTTAAATTAAAGTTTTGATAAAAAAATTTGAATTTCGAATATCACAATTCACCCCATCCGCTTGTGTTTGGAGTCACCTGGTAAACCCTTTACACATTAAGAACAATTCTTATGTGAATAGGTTGATCGAACAAGTCTAAAAAAGTTTTAAAAGCATTATTGTGATATGAACAATGATTCTATGATTAAGAAAATCACAACATTTTTTGGCATTGACCATTCTCAATATTTTAAATCCCTTCCTAGTAAAAATGACTATTTGGGATATCCACTTAATTTTTAACTAAAGAAGTAATAAAGTAAACAATAACCATCTTCATTAGTTAGGAAGTTTTGTAGCAATGAAGGGAATATTTGGAACCAAGATGCTTGAAATCTTCTTGAATGTTTATCTCCATTAATGGGGATACTTTTAGAATTTCCATTTATAAGGACCCTAGTTAAGAGAAGCTTTTCGAACTTCATCTCTTAGATTCATTGGATATTCCCAAGTTTGGATACACTTACGTTTTAAACAATTGAAATACAAAAAATTCATTGTGTCATTGAAGGAAGATGAAACCATTGTTGACTTTAATGTATGTCTTCGTGAAATTGCATACAACTTTTTTTCTCTTGGTGAAAAAATATCTGATGAAAAGTTGGATAGAAAGATCCTTAGATCTCTTCCTAAGAGTTTTGATATGAAATTCACAACCATTAAAGAAGGATAAGATGTGAGTACTATCAAAGTTGATGAGTTGATCAGTTCTCTTCTCACCTTTGAAATGGCTATTAATGACAAATTTGAGAGAAAAAAATAGTATGGTATTAAAAGCTGATGTTGAAGAAGATGAAGATAATGAAGAAGGTGATGTTGGTGATAACATAACTGAATCTATTGCTCTTCTAGCAAAAATATTTTGCAAGGTCATGAGGAAATCGACATTTATGACTTACAGGAAGAAGTTGATCATTTAAATTCATAATTTGAAGGTATGGCGCAATCTACTCGCATGTTAAATTATGGTTCTCAAAATCTAAGTTTGTTCCTCCTATCAAGAAGACTAAGTTCATAATGTCAAACAATAAGTCGCAACATCCTAAATGACATTATAACCACCACTCTAATGTCTATGTTAGAGCCTCATGGGTTTGTCACTAATGTGGTCGACAAGGTCATATAAGACCTTTCTGCTATAAATTATATGGTAGACTTTACTATCACTCCCAGCCTCGTCCAACCTCGTCCTACCTGGAATACTCCTAAAGAATTACGCCCTTAACAGTTTTGGAAAGCTAAGGAGGAAACTACAAGTCACATAATCTACACTTCCTTAAGAGCTTCCTCACGTGAGGACTATATTTTAACAGTGGTTTCTCTAGACATATGACATGTGAAAAGAACTAGTTGAAGGATTTGGTGTTCCTCCTCGCTTTGCCTATGTTCCCTCTTCAATGGTTTCCCATTGAAACCTCCATTATTCCTTTTTATTTGACAAATATTTGAAAGAGTTCATACAATCACCAACCCACAATAATGCAGAGAATTACAAAATCTCCTATCAGGATCTTGACTTGTATATAACGTAATTCCAAACACTTATGCGTAATCTTTACTAGATTGACGCTTCTTGAATGTTCCAATATGACCAATATGATCCAAGCCTTTGTAAGAACAAGATTTGGTTATGCATCTGGCCTTTAGTTTGGATGATAACAATACATTGTTTCTTAGAGAATAATTTTATACACTAATGGTTTTTGTCTAGTGTGTAGCTTTTGCTAACAGGTTCTAACTCTAAAGCTTTGACGTGTGATGTCATCAGTTTCTAGAATTAACACACTCTGACTCTGAAAAGATACAAGTTCTTTACAAGATGTTGTCAAATTCTAGAAAGCTCTTAGACAACAGTTCTGATGAATGTTTATACTAAATCTTCTGATTGTGACTCTAATTGAAGAGCCTCAGGAGGATTATCAGCCTTCAAGATTTTGCGCTCAAGTTTTGAAGATTTTGAAGAACAAGATATGACGACTCTGAAGACCCGGTTCAAAGGAACTGTGTCAAGACTCTGAAGATCGAGGTTCGAAAGATTCTCTTAACCAGTCTTTTGATCCTTCTAAGCATGCTTCAACATGATTTCATTATAAACCTCTGAAGATTAGAAGATAAGATCAAAATGTTTTGCGTCAGGAAAATAATACACAGTACAAGATCACCATTCCCTCCACTATGCTGATTTTGTGGGCTAAGGATAGTACTATTCTATGATTTTATCTCCTATATGAAAATTGTTATACAAAGAGACAGTTGCATTTTTTCTATTCCAATTTTATCCTCCAGCGAATCTTTTAACTTCCTATATAAAGAAAACTTGGAAGATTGGACAAGCTACTAATTCATTGTGCAATACTTGCTCATACACACGCTTTTGCTAAAGTATATATTTTTTGTGTATAGTTTTTGTAAACACACATAGAGTTTTTGCTTGTTATTGTGTGAGAGATTAATTTTATTAAACTTGTGTTAATCTACTTTCTTCGAAGCAACTCTTGTAAACACATTCTTGTAAATCTCATTTGTTTGAGTGATTTCCTTGAGTGACTAGGTTTTAGTCAGATAGACTCAAGAAGACAGAGACAGTTTGTCTTTGTGGTGTTTGTAATCAGTTTTGGTTATAGTGGATTAAGTCCTTGTTGAGAAGGCAAAATCACTTTGGTAGGGTGGACTGAAGGTAGCTTGTTTAACAGCGAACCAATATAAAAATAACCTTTTTATTTTTATTGTTCGCTTTATTGGTTTGAGTTGGTTTTGAAAAAGATTTCATTTTTAAAAACCCAATTCAAAACCCCTTTCTTGTGTTTCTTTCCATCTTCAATTGGCATCAGAGCTCTAGTTATGGTCTTGATAAGATTATCAAATACCTAACATTGTCAGATAAAGATCCAGTGTGAAACACAATGGCTTCCCTTCCACCACCAACTGCTCAAACAAATGATAGAGATCATTATAATGCTAAAACTCCTATTTTTAATGGAGATAGATTTGACTATTGGAAGGATAGAATAGATAGCTTCTACCTAGGTCACGATGTTGATTTATGGGATATGGTAGTTGATGGCTACGTACACCCAGTAGATGCAAGTTGCAATAAAGTTGAAAGAAGAGTGATGACAAATCAACAGAAGAAAGATTATAAGAATAATCACAAAGAAAGAACCATATTGCTAAATGTTATTTAATACACTGAGTATGAAAAGATCACCAATAGAGATACTACAAAGTCAATATTTGATTCTTCGAGGATGGCGTATGAAGGGGATACACAAGTCAAAGAAACCAAGGCTCTTGACTTGATTAAAAAATATGAAGCGTTCAAGATGGAGGAAGAGGAAACTGTTGAGAACATGTTCTCAAGGTTTCGAACTCTTGTTGTGGGACTTAACGTTCTAGACAAAGGGTATTATACTACTGATTGTGTTAAGAAGATCATCAGGAGTCTACCTAAGCATTGGACACCTATGGTAACTGCTCTGAAGTTATCAAAGGATCTGAATAACATTTCTCTTGAAGAACTGGTTAGTTCTTTAAGAAGTCATGACATTGGGCTCGAGGAAGATGAGCCCAAGAGAAAGAGTGAATATGTTTCTCTAAAGTCTTCAAGAAGATATGAGAAGACAAAAGCTCTTCAAGTAGAAACAAATGAAGAGTCTGAAGAGGAATCAGAAGAAGAAGATGAATTGTCTCTTCTGTCCAGACGTGTCAATCAACTCTGGAAGAAAAGGCAAGGAAATTTCAGAGGACAAGAAGGACAGGTGGTCGTTTTGAGTCCACTTTTAGATTCAAGAAAGCTGGAGATGGCAAAGAACTCACGTGCTTTGAGTTCAAGGAGCCTGGCCACTTCAAGAATGAATGTCCCAAGTTAAAGAAAGATAGGCCTAACAAGAACTTCAGAGGAAAAAAGAAGGGTCTGATGGCGACATGGAATGATTTAGAGTCTTCAGAAGACGACTCTGAGGAAGGGCAGAATAACATGGCGCTGATTGCTTACATAAAAGCTCTTGTTGAAATGATTCAATCAGAATCAGAATCAGAATCTGAGTCTGATTCTGAAGAGGTATTTGATGAACTCTCTCATTCTGAACTTGAATCCAGTTTATTTGAAGTTCTGGACAAGCATCAGAATCTTCTGGAAAAATACAAGTATATGAAGAAGATTCATGTATATTAATTAGAACATACTGTAAGCTTCATAGATAGTTCTCACGTTTGAGTGAAGAAAATATCATTTTGAAAAATAATAACTCTATGCCTCAAAGCAAGAGTCTCAAACCTGAGAAGAAAATTCTTTCAAAAGCCTCTATAGGTTCTAGTGATATCACAAAGAAATATGATAAATATTTCCAGAAATTTCTTGCTAGAAGCTTGAATAGAAGCTTAATGGCTTCCATGATTTATGGTGTTCGCAGAAAAGAAACAAGGGGTATTGGCTATGATTCTGATGAAGAATCTGATTCTGAAGAAGTTGAGAAACCAAATACTCTTCATTCTCATTTTGTCCCTTCTGGGAAACAAAATGGTGTTGTGCCTAAAGCTAGAACTGTTTCAAAACCTAAGGCTAAAGCAAAACCTCATTCTCGTTTCAATCATGCATTCATGTATAAATATCCTACACAAAAACCCAAGTTTGTTAAGAACTTTGGGGAAACTAACCGAAAAGAACCCAGAAAGTTATGGGTAGCTAAGGACAAGATACTTTATGTTACATATATCCTTAGCAGCAGAGATGAGACACCAGTCATGGTACCTGGACTCTGGATGCTCACGACACATGACAATAATAAGGTATATGTTCGAAAGCCTAGAACTTAAGCCTGGAGGCATCGTCAGTTTCGAAGGTGATCAGAAAGGGAAGATCATTGGCTCAAGAATAGTAGGTAACAATACTCTCCCTTCCATTACTAATGTTCTTTTAGTTGAAGGATTAATGCATAATATGTTGTCCATAAGTCAATTAAGTGACAATGGTTATGACATTATTTTCAATCAAAAGTCCTGTAAAGTTGTCAGGCAAAAGGATGGCTCAGTTCTTTTCAATGGAAAGAGGAAGAACAACATTTATAAGATAAGACTTTTTAATTTGAAAAATCAAAATGTAAAATGTCTTATGTCTGTAAATGAAGAGCCACGTACGTGGCATAGACGATTGAGCCATGTTAGCATGAGGAGGATTTCTCAGCTAAATAAGCTTAATTTTTACAGAGGCCTGCAAAATCTGAAGTTTTCTTCAGACGCTCTTTGTGAAGCATGTCAGAAAGGCAAGTTTTCTAAAACCTTCTTCAAAGCTAAAAATGTTGTTTCAATCTCTAGACAATTGGAACTTCTGCATATTGACTTGTTTGGACTAGTGAAAATTGTCTCTGTCAATGGTAAAAAGTATGGACTAGTCATTATTGATGACTACATCAAATGGACATGGGTGAAATTTCTCAGACACAAGGATGAGTCACATTCTGTGTTTTCTACCTTTTTCTCCCAAGTTCAAAATGAGAAAGATCTCAGAATTGTAAAAATCATAAGTGATCATGGTGGAGAAAATGATTTTTTTTTGAAAAACTCTTTGATGCTAATGGAGTTGTAGAGAAAAAGAACAAGACTCTGTAAGAGATGGCCATACCCATGATCAATGAGACTAATATGGCTAAGAACTCTGGGCAGAGGCAGTCAACACAACGTGTTATATTCAGAACATGATCTCTATAAGACTTATTCTGGGTAAGACTACCTATGAATTATGGAAGAATCTAAAGCCCGACATTTCATATTTTTCATCCCTTGGGTTGTTCTTGTTTTATGTTGAATACTAAGGAGAACCTGGGCAAGTTTGATTTTAAGGCACATAAGTGCATCATGTTAAGATACTCTAAACACTCAAAAGGATATAGAGTATACAACATTGAGACACAAATTGTTGAAGAATCAATCCATATTAGATTCAATGATAAGCTTGACTTTGAAAAGTCAAATCTAGTAGAAAAATTTGCAGATCTGGAGATCACTTATTCAGGTGATGAAGGAAAGACTTCAGAAGCCAAAGAAGCTGAAGCAAAAGACTCTTAAGTTCCTCAACCAGAAGTTGTTGAAGCTTAGACTCCTCTGAGAAGGCGCAAACAAAGATCTTCACTTCTGAAGAATTGATTCTAGGAGATAAATCTGAACCTGTCAGAACTGGATCCTCATTCAAACCTTCTAAATAGACTCTTCTGGGTTAGGTATCTCTGATATATCCCACATCAATTGATGAAGCGCTTCTGGAAACATAAAGGATTCTGGCTATGCAAGAAACTCAATAAATTCTCTATAAATGACATGTGGGATCTGGTGCCAAGACCCAAAGGAAATCACGTTACTGGAACAAAGTGGGTCTTTAGAAACAAGTTGAACGAACAAGGAGATGTAGTAAGAAATAAGGCTCGACTGGTAGCACAAGGTTATAGTCAAATATTGGGGATTGACTATACAGAAACATTTGCACTGATTTCTAGGTTAGAGTTTATTTGTCTCTTAATTTCCTTTTTTGTTAATTATAACATCATCTTGTATTAGATGGATGTTAAGAGTGCATTTCTGAATGGTTAAATTACTGAAGAAGTGTATGTACATGATCGGTAAAATAGCAAGTGTACTATTTGTACCAATATAGTAATAAAAAGGGAGTTATCCCGAGTATCAATCTCGAGGACTGCGTAGCAAGTATCAATCTCTATAATAATTCAATTTAACAAAAGTTCATATGGGGTTCGGTGATTGTTTTCACAAATAATAAGAAATAAAAATATAAAGCGTATAAAAACAGTTTAACCGATATGAGAAATAATGCTAGGGCCAGATGTATGAATTGCTTTGTATTCCACTTTTTCCATATCATATAACATCTATGTTATTATAATTCAAAATCGTTTCTCAAAAGTAGTTTTCTCTAATTCCTTAGCCAAAAACCATTAACAGGCAATTTCAATCCTAATTCCTTAGTTATTCAAATTGCTGTTATGAAATACTTAGTTTATCAAGAATTAACAGTAACCACAGTTTGATCCTCATTCCCAAGTGATTAAACGCGGGTTTTATTATACAACAAGTGATAAGGCGGTTTGTCCGACCTAAACCTTAACCAGAGATCAGAATTTCATTTGTCCGATAAAATTAAGCATTAAGCACGTTGTATAATAATTTGAATTAAAAAAACATCAATGATTATAAGAACATGGATAAAGTATTCATACAGTAGCAATTCAGGGACACCCCCTAGCATTGGGGGGTTTAGCCTCTCATAATATTCAAAGACAGATGATTATAAATTAAAGACATTACAAGTTGTTGTTATTGAAAGTTGATCTTCAATTTCTTCCGATCTTGAAGATCTCTTCTCTTCTCCACACGTTGCAAGGTCGCTTCTTCTTTTTGTCTCCTTTCTTTCACGATCAAATAGTCCCTTTTCTCTGTTCCCAAATTCAAACTAAATAGCTTCCAAACAACTAAAAACATTGTGAAATACCCAAACTGCCCTCCGGACGTCTAAAGGGGTTAAAATATGAAAAATCAGCAAATGGGGCGAAATGGCCAACACGGGCCGTGTCAGGTGACACTGCTGCCCGTGTTGGCTCCTCTGTAAGTCCAATCATGCACTCCATGCTGACACGAGCACCCGTGTCAGCCCCCTGTTTTGTCTACTTTTCGCTTTTCATTAAGTCTCTGACCTCCATTCTTCCGGTATGCAACTTTCAAACTTGTTATCTGACTTGGAAATCAAATAGTCTACACAGAAACACAAAAGATGCGACAAAAGGAGAAAAACTACTAATGCAACATAAAACAAGCGGAAATTCATAAAATGCGATAAACTAAAGAAATCATTGAACTAAACAAGCAAAATGTTACCGATTCATGAAGATTTTATGCTGGATAGATGATGAAAACTGAGTGTAAATGGTGACCGATCACAACCCCAAACTTATCTAATTGCTTGTCCTCAAGTGATGCAAGAGACAACGCGGAGGTCAACCATGAATTATATTCTCTCCACAACACAACTGATGTTATTCGCAACTTGACTTTCTCCTTCCCGATTAAGCTTATGGTTTACCCATTCGAACTTCTCCACTACCTTATCATTTCATAGAGTTCTTTACCTGCAAGCTTCTTCACACTACTCACCAAATCTCTCGAGGTTAAGGTGTTTAGCACTCAATAAATCAAGGTATGCAATATCAACTCTTACTTTTTGAATAGATTCTACGTCAACTACACAAACATAATTCACACACTTTAAGAGGTCTTCAGGGTTGTAACGGGGCTTAGGTATGGTGGGAGAGTAGACAACAAAATGGATTACAAATGGTTTTACAACTCGGCATTCATGTTGTTGTTTTTCTTTGTGCAGGAATTTTTATTAGGGTGTCGTCCAATCTTGACTCTTTTTCACTCAAATTCACATTAATGCATGAGTCTATTTCTCAGGCAAGTGCTTATTCTTCATTTCTCTCTCTATATATTTTTTTCATTTCTTTTTCTCTTTTTTTTTCGGTAGAAGCGGATGTTTCTATACAGTTTTTTTTCTTTTTCTCATCTTTCTTTTCCTTGCACTTGCCCTTTTTCAACATTTTTTTTCTACGGATTAATACCCCAAACTTATCTTTTTGCACAAGGTTTACATTATAACAGTCATGTCGAGCGAGGGTAGGAAGTGTATGGCTAATGGTTAACATGATGGTTTAGACAAACAAAAGGGTACATGCTCAACGGGGTTAGCAACAGATGAAAACAACATTATGGGTGGCTAGAAAGGCTCAAAGGTTGAAAACAAACAACGTGCCTCAGTGTGCATTTTTGTATTGTGATGTATCAGTAGAACTTACGCAAAATTAGAGAGATAGAGTCATACCTGAATGCACTCTTTTTGTGTTTGGTTAAGCTGAAATCTCACCATGTTGGATAAGCTTGCAGGCTCCAAACATTCTTTATGACAGACAACTTCTTTATCAGCTTGGGCTTACCTTCTTCTTTTTCGGTCTAGATTTTCCAAGTTGCATCCAACCTTTTGTTTCTCAGCTGTATCACCTTCCAGGTTACCTCGGGAGAAAATCTGGGGTTGCGTCTTTCACTCATTGTCCACTAGTCTATCATTTCTCCAGCATAATCTACTTTCATCTGTAACTAAAAAAAATAAAAACAACCACACAACGACAAACAAAATAACACACAGACACAATAAAAATAAAATAAAAAGCAATTAAAAACCTCCCCACACTTGAACCAAACATTGTCCGCAATGTTTAAAGTTAAGATATGAGGAGCACTTACAGCGATTACCGTGGAGGTGGTGGTGGGTACGGATAATGCAACATCATGCGTTGCATCATCGCGTTCATCTAATCCAAAACCGTCCCTTGACGGCGTTGTTCGGCTCCAAACCTGGTGAGCTCCTCACCTTGCTGGATTTCTCCGTGCGAAGGTGGCCTATCTCATCCTGAATCCAGCCCCATTGGTCTGGTGGCATGGGGTAGGATCCGGAGGCTTGAGTTGGTTCTGGTGGTTGCTAGTAAAAAGGTTCCTCGGTGCTCGGTGCACCTTCCATCGGTTCATTTGCAGGTAAATAGTCAAACAAATCTTCGTCCCCCTCTTCCAGGTCGGGACAGTCATAAAGCCAGTTGGCTCTGTTAGTGATACTGATAAAATCGTTAGCAGGTAAATCAAGAACATGTACTTTTTGGCACATAAGAGAGTAATAGTCTTGTTTTACCGTAATCATGCCTTGCTGGATTAAGGCGGCCATGTCCAGTTTGTTTTTACCTGGCACCTGTGGAGAGTCAACGAGAGCAGCACCAAATCCAAAATGGTCGGCAATCTGAGTAATCATGCCGCCAACAAAAATGTCGCCTGAAGTAGCGCGACCAACTCTCCCTAAGTAGTCAGTTGCAAATGCTGCTACGTTGATTGAAGTCTAGGATGCCATACTGTACAAAAAGAACAACTCCTCTTGAGTGGCAACACCAGTGCTGTCTCCGTGACCAAACATGGTGTATGCTAATGCCTTTTACGCGTACCTGAAACATGGGTTATGGATACCCGATGCCTTTGCCCCTTTGGAAACATATTTAGTGTTACCTGTTATGGCGGTCCAGAATTCCACCGGGACAAACGTATCGGGCACCGCTTCAGGGCCTGCGATTGGGAGTTTTAAGATCCTCCCTAACTCTTCCACAGTCAATTCCATATCAGTATTAAACAATCGAAATTGCAACGTACCGTAATATTCTTTTTCTGTTCCATTCCACCTGTTTCTCACCTTAAATTCAATAGTGCTCAGGAATTCAAGCGTGATGCGCGCGAAAGTAGGCGCTTCCAGCTGCATGAATTCTAGCATCCCTAAGGTGTGGAACATGCGGTGCACCTAAGCTTGCAATCCCAGTTCCTGTAGTGTGCCATTACACATATACCTCATGGGGGTTAATTTCATTTTTAAATGAACCGCATGCCTTTTCTGATGCTCCAGGTTCTCGAACACAATGTCGTGCTCGTTCGGGGTTCTCCTCGCTCTTTGTCGTGGATGGGATGATTCCGCCACACTTTTGCTTTTTTCGACTCGGCGAGACATATTGTACCTGCACACAGCAAAAAGAAACAAGAATTTGGAAAGAGAGATTAGGTGAAAAATATTACCGTAGGAGTGTTGAGGGTGGAGAATGGTGAGACTTTTGTGAAGACAGATGGAGAATCGACGGAGATTTGCGGTCAAAGGAGATAGCTTTGAGTGAGAATAATGGAGGTTTAAGGTATTTTTGAGAGAAAGAAAGATGGAGATGAAAGAGTATGAAGGATATGTGGTAAATGAGGAGAGAAGTGGGGATAAGGTGTATTTATAGGGTGAATTTCGTAGGTGGGACCCTCCTCCAACGATCAAAAATTCAAAAAAAAATCACCACTGTGCAAGCTGACACGGGAGACCGTGTCAGCTGACACGGGCGACCGTGTCAGCATAACACTACCCCATGACACGGGTCGTGTCATTCACAAACGCGCTTAAAATAACTTATTTGACCCAGGGGCTGACACGGGCGGTGTCACCTGACACGGGCGGCCGTGTCAGGCCCCTGGAAATCCAATTTTTCACCAAACTTTTCCTCCTCCTGACACGGGCGCCCGTGTCAGGCCCCTGTTTTCTCCTTTTTCTTGGTTTCTTTTTCTTGTTCTGTGCACGGCTTTAGCTTCCGAATTTTTCAGAGATTTATTGTGACCGCTACCTTTAACTCCTCTATCAAACACTATTTACACCTGCAAGTAAATAACACACAACCAAACAAAGAGAATGATTAGATACAAAAGTGTGGGTTGCCTCCCACGTAGCGCTTCGTTTAACGTCGCTTGGCTCGATGGTTGCGCATCTTATCAGACAAGATGAACAACATCAGTTGCGCCCACAGCTTGCCCCATATTGTACGACTTTAATCTCTGGCCATTCACTTTAAAAATGTCTCCATTGGAAGGATTTTTTATTTCTACTGCTCCATGGGGATATACCTTGTGCACCACAAACGGACCCGACCATTTCGATCTCAATTTTCCAGAGAACATCTTCATTCTTGAATTGAACAGTAGTACCATCTGTCCTTCCCAAAATTCCTTCCTTTGGATTCTTCTATCATGCCATTTCTTCGTTTGATCTTTGTAGATCTTTGCATTTTCATATGCCAGGTTCCTAAATTCTTCCAACTCGTGGAGTTGAAGGATTCAGGATTCTCCCGCTTTCACAAGATCCAAGTTAAGGAATTTGGAAGCCCACAAAGCTTTGTGTTCCAATTCCAAGGGTAGATGACATGCCTTACCATATACCAACTGATACGGGGATATACCAATCGGTGTTTTGAAAGCAGTACGATATGCCCAAAGTGCATCATTGAGCTTACTCGCCCAATCCTTGCGAGAAGCATTAACCGTCTTTTCTAGAATTTGTTTCAGCTGCCTATTTGACACTTCAACTTGACCACTTGTTTGCGGGTGGTATGAAGTGGCTATCCGATGTTTCACATTGTATTTCAAGAGTAGCTTCTCCATTAGGTGATTTAAGAAGTGAGTTCCTTCATCACTAATAAGAGCTCTTGGCACTCCAAACCTGACAAATGTGTTTTCTTTCAAAAATTTGACCACCACTTTTGCATCATTTGTTGGTAGAGCGACTGCTTCTACCCACTTGGATACATAATCTACCGCCACCAAGATGTAATTGTTTCCAAATGACGGTGGAAAAGGTCCCATAAAGTCAATACCCCACACATCAAAGAGTTCAACTTCCAGCATGGGATTTTGCGGCATCTGATTTCTTTTCGAAATGTTTCCCATCCTTTGGCATTTATCGCACTCTTTGATCATTTGCTGAGCATCTTTGAATAGTGTCGGCCAGTATAAGCCTGACTGGAGGACTTTGGCAGCAGTTCTATCACCACTAAAGTGTACACCATAGTCTGAATCATGACAAGCTTTCAGCATATCCCTCTGTTCTTCTTCTGGAACACATCTTCTGACCAACCCGTCTACTCCCTTCTTGTACAAGAAAGGGTCGTCCCACAAATAGAACCTGCAATCATGGACAAACTTTTTCTTACGGTTAGAGTCAAATTCACTCGGGATCACCCCGCCCACTAGGTAGTTCGCATAGTCTGTGAACCAAGGCATTCCAATAACAGCAAGGATGTGTTCATCATCAAACTCATCCTTTATTGGGCGCTTTTCGTCATTCTCTTCTATTGGGGACATCCGGGAGAGGTGATCTACCACAGTGTTTTCGCACCCTCTTTTGTCCCGGATTTCCACATCAAACTCTTGGAGGAGCAGGATCCATCGCAACAGTCTTGGCTTCGAGTCCTGCTTAGCAAACAAATACTTCAAAGCATCATGGTCAATATAAACAATGACTCTAGAACCCAACAGATATTTCCCGAATTTATCAAAGGCATAGACCACAACTAGCAACTCCTTTTCGGTAGTCGCATAATTCATTTGTGCAGGGTTCAACACATGACTGGCATAATATATGACATGCATAAGCTTATCTCTCCGTTTCCCAAGAACTGCTCCCACTGCGATGTCACTCGCATCACACATGATCTCAAATGGTAGAGACCAATCAGGAGCAATGACAATAGGTGTCGTCACCAATTTATTTTTTATCGTTTCAAAAGCAACGACACACTCTTTATCAAAAATGAAAGCCTTGTCCTTAACCAACAGGGTAGTTAAGGGTTTAGCTATCTTGGAAAAGTCTCTTATGAACCTGCGGTAGAAACCCGCATGTCCTAAGAAACTTCTTATAGCTTTTTCGTTCACAGGCGGTGGTAGCTTTTCTATTACCTCAATCTTGGCTTGGTCCACTTCTATCCCTTTGTGAGAGATTTTGTGACCCAAGACTATAACTTCTCGAACCATGAAGTGACATTTCTCCCAATTGAGAATCAGATTGGTCTGTTGGCATCTTTCTAACACAAGTCAAAGGTTAGTTAAACAATTATCAAAAGAAAAAACAAATACCGAAAAGTCATCCATGAAGACCTCCACATGCTTTTCGAGCATGTCCGCAAAAATGGAGGTCATGCATCTTTGGAATGTAGCTGGAGCATTACATAACCCGAATGGCATTCTTCTGTAGGCGAAGATACCATAGGGGCATGTAAAAGCTGTCTTCTCTTGATCTTCCGGTGCATCAGCTATCTAGTTGTATCCAGAGTATCCATCAAGGAAACAATAGTACTCATGGCCTGCCAACCTTTCCAACATCTGATCAATGAATGGTAATGGAAAATGGTCCTTTCTGGTTGCCAAATTTAACCTTCTGTAGTCAATGCACACACGCCAACCCGTGACCGTCCTAGTAAGGAGTAACTCATTTTTCTCATTCCTTATAAGTGTAGTTCCTCCTTTCTTCGGGACCACATGAACCGGACTCACCCAAGAGCTATCGGATATGGGATAAATTAACCCGATATTTAACAGTTTAACAACCGTTTTCCTAACCACTTCCTTCATCACGGGGTTTAATCTTCTTTGTGGTTGCACCACCGGTTTGTAACCATCCTCCATGAGAATTTTATGCATACACACCGTAGGGTTAATTCCCTTCAAGTCTTCTATTGCCCATCCCATGGCACTTTTGTGTTTCTTCAAAACCTTGACAAGCTTGTCTTCTTGACAAACCTCTAGATGAGAGCTTATAATAGCCGGGCATTTCCTTTCGGGGTCTAGAAAGACATACTTGAGATTTTCAGGTAACTGTTTTAGCTCAGCCACTTTCTTGGTCTCATATTTCTTTTCTTCAACTTGAGGTTCCCTTAAGTTTTCCCATCGGAGTGATCGGGATCCCTTAAAGGGTTGTTGTGTTGCCATCATAGTTAACACTTCCATCTCCTTGTCATCAACTTCTCGAGTGTCTTCAAAGACTGAGAGACTTAGAACTCTCTCCAAGGGTAATTCTTGTTCACCTAGGGGATTTTCTTTCAGAACCATTTGATCAATAACCTCTATGTGTTGACTGGTGACCACATCATCTTTGTATTTCATGGTGTTGCGCACATCAATTTTTAACTCTTCGTCATAAACCTTTAGATTCATGGTGCCTTCTTCTATATCTATGAAACACCTCCCGATCTCCAAAAAATGGTCTACCAAGAATGAGCGGTATCTCTTTATCTTCCGACATTTCTAAGATCACAAAGTCTACCGGAAACACAAACTTATCAATCTTCACAAGAACATCTTCCACCACTCCATAAGGTCTCTTCATAGAGTGGTCAGTAAATTGAAGTTTCATTCGGGTATCCTGTACTTTTCCAATCCCCAACCTCTTGTAGATGTATAAAGGCATGAGGCTCACACTTGCCCCCAAGTCTATAAGGGCCTTCTTGAAATATCTATCCCCGATAGTGCAAGGGATAGTTACCGAGCCTCGATCTTTTTTCTTCACCAAAATCTTCATACCCTGCAAAATAGCACTGCAAGTTTCGGTTAGTACAATAGAGTCAGTGCCAGTGCTCCTCCTTTTTGAAATGACATCTTTCATGAATTTAGCATAAGAAGGCATTTGCTCAAGTGCCTCCAGGAACAAAATGTTGATTTCAAGCTTTTTGAACATCTCCAAGAATTTCTCAAAGTTCTTCTCATGTTTCTCTTTCTTCTTATTTCTTGTTGGGAAAGGGAGTTTGACAACCGGCTTTGATTCACTAACTTTTTCTTTAACCACAGGTTCAGGCACCACCACCTCTTCGTTAACAACCTCATTTTCTTTTATCTCCAAATCAACTTCAAGCAATTGGTCTTCTTGTTCATCATCTTTTTCAGGGACTTCTTTTGCCTTGCCACTCCTTGTGGTTACCGCACTCACATTATTATGCTCTCTTGGATTTGTAACTGTAACACTCAGTAATGCACCTGGTGTTTGCGAACCCGCAAGTTGTTGAGCAATCTGACTCATTTGCGCTTCCAGATTTTTTATTGAAGCACTAGTGTTTCTCAGATTACTTTTAGTCTCCTCTTGAAATTGTGAACTTTAAGCTGCAATTTTTTTAATGGCAATTTCCCAATCTGCTTTTCTTGGAACCTGTTGTTGAAATTGTTGTTGGGATGGGTGAAAATGTTGCTGCTGGTAAGGTTGCTGTTGTTGTGGACGATACTGTTGTTGTGGTTGACTTTGATACTGGGTGGGCGCGTGCTTCTGAGCATTTCGTTGCTGGTCCTTCCAGGAAAAATTTGGATTATTTTTCCATCCAGGATTATATGTATTGGAGTAAGGATTGTTCTGCTTTAGAAAATTAATCTCTTCTACCTGTTGAGCAGTTGCCACACAATGCATGGCAAAGTGAGGACCTCCACAAATTTCACAACTAACAGCTTGAATAGGTTGGACCGGTTGCACTTGTGCCACCGTTTGAGTGTCAAGAGTCATTTTCTTTAGTCTTCTCTCTACTTCAGCTGTTATTTGATCTTCCATCTTCACAACTTGATTTGCTAGTTTGAGATCAATGATACCTTCAGGTTGACTTACATTACGGTCATAGAGTTCCAGATGCTCATTTGCTGCAATGACTTCAATGATTTTCTTTATTCCAGTGGTTGTTGTAAAGTTTGTTGAGCCACCGGCAGTTGTGTCTATGAGTTGCTTAGTCTTCATTCTAAGTCCATTCACAAAATTTTGCATCTGTTCAGTTGCATCCATGTTATGAGTAGGACATGCAACCAACAATCACTTGAACCTCTTGTAAGCGTCTCCGAGTGACTCTCCTTCCTTCTGTTTAAAATTAACAATATCATATCTCTTATGGATATACCCAGAAGCAGGGAAGTACTCATTCAGAAATGTTGTCTCCATTTGTTGCTAAGTTGTTATGCTTCCCGCAGGTAAAAAGTAAAACCACTATTCGACATATTCCGACAGTGTAAACGGGAACATCACCAACTTTTTAGCTTCCTCTGAGTGTCCTTCAATTTTCAACGATGTCGACATGGTTAGAAATCTTTGTAAATACTTGTTGGCATCTTCATTGATTTTTCCGGAGAACGGTCTCCTCTCGAGTTGATGAATCGTTGAAGGGTGCAGCTGAAAGTGATCAACATTTACCGGTTGGTTCACAATTGTTAACCTTCCAATAGGAGCATTTGCACCCCCATAATCTCCCAAAAGTATTTCTGCAGGAGGTAGTGGGGCTTCACCCTGTGGTTCAGCCATTGGTTCAGAAACAGCTTCGGAGTCTTCTGAATGAACTGAAACAGCTTCTTCTTTTTCAGACTCAGAAACAATAGGGGCTGATTCTGAAAGTTCCAGCCTAGCTTTTCGTTGTCTTGCACGCAATAATCTTTCAGTTTCTGCGTCAAAAAGAAATTCAGCCGAGGCCTTACCTCGCATACACAAATTAGAAAATTATTAGAATAAACAATAATACATAAAAAATTTAGCTACAGAGCAATAAAATTCCAATTGAATTATTTTTTCAACTTATACTTTTGCCAGTCCCCGACAACAGCGCCAAAAACTTGATCGGTAAAATAACAGGTGTACTATTTGCACCAATGTAGTAATAAAAATGGAGTTATCCCAAGTATCGATCTCGAGGACTGCGTAGCAAGTATCAATATCTATAATAATTCAATTGAACAAAAGTTCATATGGGGTTCGAGGATTGTTTTCACAAATAATAAGAAATAAAAATATAAAGCGTATAAAAACAGTTTAACCGATATGAGAAATAATGCTAGGGCCAGATGTATGAATTGCTTTATATTCCACTTTTTCCATATCATATAACATCTATGTTATTATAATTCAAAACCGTTTCTCAAGAGTAGTTTTCTCTAATTCCTTAGCAAAAACCATTAACAGGCAATTTCAATCCTAATTCCTTAGTTATTCAAATTGTTGTTATGAAATACTTAGTTTATCAAGAACTAACAGTAGCCACAATTTGATCCTCATTCCTAAGTGATTAAACGCAGGTTTTATTATATAACAAGTGATAAGGCGGTTTGTCTGACCTAAACCTTAACCAGATATCAGAATTTCATTTGTCCGATAAAATTAAGCATTAAGCGCATTGTATAATAATTTGAATTAAGAAAACATCAAAGATTATAAAAACATGGATAAAATATTCATACAATAGCAATTCAGGGACACCCCCTAGCATTGGGGGGTTTAGCCTCTCATAATATTCAAAGACAGAAGATTATAAATTAAAGACATTACAAGTTGTTGTTGATGAAAGTTGATCTTCAATTTCTTCCGATCTTGAAGATCTCTTCTCTTCTCCACACGTTGCAAGGTCGCTTCTTCTTTTTGTCTCCTTTCTTTCATGATCAAAAAGTCCCTTTTCTCTGTGCCCAAATTCAAACTAAATAGCTTCCAAACAACTAAAAACATTGTGAAATGCCTAAACTGCCCTCCGGACGTCTAAAGGGGTTAAAATATGAAAATTCAGCAAATGGGGCGAAATGGCCAACACGGGCCGTGTCAGGTGACACTGCTGCCCGCGTTGGCTCCTCTGTAAGTCCAATCATGCACTCCATGCTGACACGGGAACCCGTGTCAGCCCACTGTTTACTGAGTTTTGGATGGCTGGCTCTGCACATGCTGACACGGGCCATGTCAGCTGACACGGGCACCCGTGTCAGCCCCCTGTTTTGTCTATTTTTCGCTTTTCATTATGTCTCTGACCTCCATTCTTCCGGTATGCAACTCTCGGACTTGTTATCTGACCTGGAAATCAAACAGTCTACACAGAAACACATAAAATGCGACAAAAGGAGAAAAACTACTAATGCAACATAAAATAAGCGGAAATTCATAAAATGCGATAAACTAAAGAAATCACTTAACTAAACAAGCAAAATGTTACTGATTCATGAAGATTTTATGCTGGATAGATGATGAAAACTGAGTGTAAATGGTGATCGATCAGTACACCAACCCCCTGGTTTTGAAAATCCTAAAAATTCATATTTTATTTTCAAACTTAAGAAATCATTGCATGGTCTAAAACAAGCTCCCAGAGCACGGTATGAAAGACTAAGCAATTTTCTTTTAGAAAATGGTCTCACCATAAGGAAGGTTGACACAACTTTATTCGGTAATTCATCCAAAAATGATATCCTTGTTGTTCAAATTTATGTTGATGATATCATTATTGGTTCTGATAATGCTACTTTGTGTAAGGAATTGGCTAAGTCTATGCAGGAAGAGTTTGAGATGAGTCTGATGGGAGAACTCAAGTTCTTTCTGGGGATTCAGATCAATCAAAGTCCAGAAGGAACGTACATCCATCAGAGCAAGTATACCAAGGAGCTTATGAAGAAGTTTGACATGTCAGAATGTAAGATGTTAAAGACCCACGTGTATCCTACCTGTATCCTTAAGAAGGATGAGGTAAGTGCTAAGATAGAACATAAGGTATACAGAGGTATGATTGGTTCTCTCTTATACTTAACTGCTTCTAGACCTGACAATTTGTTTAGTGTCTGCTTGTGTGCTCACTTCCAATCAGATCCTAGAGAGTTCCACTTAACAACTGTTAAGAGGATATTCAGGTATCTAAAAGGCACAATTAACCTTGGCATGTGTTATAGAAAATCTAAAGACTACAAGCTAGTGGGTTAATGTGATGCTGATTATGCTAGAGACATACTTGAGAGGAAAAACACTTCTAGAAGCTGTCAATTTCTGGGAGATAACCTGATCTCATGGTCCAGCAAAAGTCAATAAACAATAGGACTTTCAACTACTGAAGTTGAATACATTGCAGCTTCTGGATGCATCACTCAGATGCTCTGGATGAAAATTCAGCTAGAAGATTTCCAGATATTTGAGAGTAGCATTCCTATACTCTGTGACAATAATTCTGCTATTATTTTATCTAAGAATTCCATTTTGAATTCTAGAGAAAAACATATTAAGATAAAACATCAATTTATACGTGACTATGTTCAGAAGGGAATTTTAAATCTAAAATTTATTGATACAGACCATCAATAAACTGATATCTTTACAAAACCCCTTGTTGAAGATATATTTGTTTTCATTCTGGAAAACTTGAAAATGGATTTATGTCCATAATAAAAAAGATGTTTTTCTCATAATGTTAATCTCTCAGAATTGTCAAATGAGAGTTTGAGATTTGTTTTTGGTTCTGAATGTGTGAGTCTTTTGAAGTGAGAAGGTTTCATAAGATCAGATGTATCTAGTCAGAACTTGTTTGGTTAAACAAATCTGATTTATGGATACTGAACAATTTTGCATTTAATAGCTGTCAATCAGTCTCGATTAGTGGAACAGTCTTAAGACAATTGTCTTCGAAAATTTAACCGTTCCTGATCTGCTGATGTGACACGTTGGGTGAATAAACCTTGGGGATTATGTAAAATCTTCATGTTTTACCCCCTTTTCATATTTTTTCACTATTCAAAATTTTTCAATGATTGCAAAAACCTCTATTTAAACCCACTTCACACACTTTCTCTACTATCACAACCCATACTTTCTCTCTTTGAGCTTAAAACTTTTAGCAACCCTAAAACCTGTTGTTCGTCATCAAAAACGGTTTCACAACAATCTGCTCAACAATCTCAACAAGAACAAGCTCAACAACAAGGTGTTGTTAATTTTAAATGAACTGCCCGTGGTTCTTCTTTATAATCGCAATCACAACCACAAATTCCTCATCTGCTACAAGTTATTTCATCGAGATCTTCTTCAGGACAACTTGTGCATACTGAAGATGCTTATGATGCTACTGAAGTTACTTTGAGTACTCAAGAAGAGAATCTTGAAATGTTGTGTGAAATCTTGGTTGAGTTTGGCAATATGAAAGACAACGGTATTGATCTTTTAACTGCTGTCAAATTTCAAGGTTGGGAATAGTTCTTCAATCATCTTCAAGGTCCTGTCTTCTATCATCTGGTTATAGAATTATGGATTCATGCCAAGTCTTCACTGTTTCAGGTTACCTCTTTCGTGTTTGAAAAGAAGATTGTTATTTTTGAGAAACTCATCGCCAAACTCATTGATCATGATGGGTCTGGAATCAAATGTGAACAAATGTTGGAAAAAGAATCCAATTTGATTGAGATTTCTAATGTGATTTTTGTCTCTGGAAAACACTCTAGCAAGGTCAAGGATCTTCACCTTAAGCTAAAGGTTTGGGCTAGAATCCTTCCTGGATGTGTTCATCATAAAATGTCAATTAATTCTTCTGACTACATCAATGATGACCAACAATACGTCTCTTATCACATTGATACTGAGAAGAAGGTGAATCTCCTTGCACTTATCTTTGAGAACTTAAGGGATGGTGTGAAGGAAACCCGAGATGGTAGCAAAAATGGTGAAGAGCTACATTCCTCTTGGTAGGTTGATCATAGACATTTTGATGGAGATCAGACTGATTGACTCTTTAACAGATGATCAGTTTTCCAAAGGTAGGCAACCTCTGGCAGGAAAGATGTTTAACGCCAAGGTCTGAAGAATATGGGCATCCCTACTGAAGTGATAAACCCTCATGATGAAATGCCCAAGGAAGTTACCCATAATAAAAGGACCCCTTTGGAATATTTTCATATCTTCTCAAAGTTATATCCTCTAGACATTGTGGTAGGATTTCTGGAGAAATGTTATGCAGGTGCTATTCTTGCAGCTTTTGAATCTAATTCCAATAAGAGGAGGAAGATTTCTAAGAATCTCTCTGAGAGAATGACCAAGAAGCTTAAAGTTGTTAGAGAGATTCCGGATACTTCTACTGAAGAACCCAGAGCTGCTGGAGCTACTTCTGCACGAACTGCTTATGGTAAGTTTATTCCTTCTGAAACTCGTCTACTTATTATTGATAACATTTCATCCATCCCATCAATCACACTCACTTCATATACCCCCATTCCACATACTTATGGACAAGTTCACTTCCTCCCACTCTCTGCTCCCCAAACTACAAATTTAAATGTCATCATTCCACCACCCACACCATCACATTCTGAAATTCTAACCTCAATTCTCATACCTACACCTCAACCATTATTTACATGTTCCCCCTTATCCTAACTCACTCAACCAGAAAACCCTTCATCACCAACTCATTCTGAAAACGATCAACCCACACTCCCCACTCACTCTGACGCCTCTATTGTAGAATCAAACATTGATTCTGATACCGAGTCAGATGTTGAGCTCATAGACCTCCCAGACAGAATCCATCAACCTTACTCTAATCAAACACCCTCTCAAACCAACATTCACCATACACCTACAAATTAATTATTTTCTCAGTTTGAAGGCGAGGTTGTTACCAGACTGAACACTCTCATTGAGGTTTGCACTTCTAATGCAAACTTCTCTGAAGTGTATGCTATGACCAATAACTTTTGAAGTTGGATAGAAGTTAGCTCTTAAGAGTGTGAGTTCATGTGCCTAAAGGAAGCTAAAAGGAACTTCCATGCCAGAATCTCTGGTATAGTTGAACCTCTGCTTCAGAAGGTTCCTCCAACGTTTCTTCTTCCTGCTCCAAAAGTGATTCCACCACCTTCTCCTGTTTAGACTACTTTGTTTGCTTAGCTGAAAACATCTATGGGGTTAAGAAAACTGTGATTTATGATGAAATCATTGTGAAAACTTTGGAGCACCTAGAGGATGAAAATTTTGAGGTCAAAGAGATGCTCAAGCGACAGGATGAGAAGACATCAAAGATTGAACGGATGCTTGGAATAATCTTATCAAGACTACCACCCTTCCATAATCCCTAGTTTTGAAACTTTGTTTTGTCTTTGTTTTTTATTTCTATACTTGAATTATCTTTTTAATGAAATGAAAATTTTATTTTGGTTTACTTTCCTTTACTTCTTTTTGAATGATGACAAAGAGGGATAAAGAATGACTAATTTTGATATACTTAACTCCAATTCTGAAACCCAAACATGTCTTTTATGATTATTCTGACATTGGTAACCTTTTTAGGAATTTTTAAAAGTTCATCATGTTAACCAAGTGTTTCAGGTTCTAAGGCATTAACCAAAATGAATTGAGTTTATATGAACCAGGCTTATGTTCTGAATAGTTAACTAAGCAGTTTGCAGTTTGTGAGACCCTAATTTTAACCCTAAGATCCCTCATGGCATCATATTATTGCACATTGCATTTGCCTCAAGGATCATAGCATCTTGGCTCCTTGACCCTAGGGTTGGGACTTGTGAGAGTTGGTTTGAGACCACCAAGCATGCTTGAATTGTATATTATTGCTTTTCTTATTTTGTTCACTAACCAAAAGCACAAAAATATGTCACTAACCTCTTTTGATTTGAAGCTTAAGCAATCATGAGATCCTTTGCTCCTAGAAGGCTCCTATGCTCAATAAAGTGGCCAAATGAAGATGAAAGCAAGCATGACAATGGTTCCCAAAGCTGTCAATCATCATATATGTCTCCCAAGTATCTCAATTTGCTAATTTGATCAAGATAACTCAAAGGGCTTGAGGATTGTTTCCCAAGGAAACCCTAATTCAACTGTGCATTGATTGTGCCTTGCTCATGAAGCAAACTCAACCTATGATCAAATTAAATCAAGGTAAGTTCTTTAATTCATCATTTTATGCATATATGAGACTATGTGAGTATCCTCAATCATTCATTCATCAAAATTTGAAGTTTGGACTTGAGAAGTTGGCCAGTCAAGTCATCTGACTAAATTGAAATCCATTGAGACTTAACTTTTGATGTGTTTGTCAAATGAAGATGACCCAAAGATAAAAACTGTTCTTAAGAACCATATGAACAACTTTCATGTTCATCAAAAATCCATTTGAAACTTGGAATGTCATCATTCATATCAAAACATTATAGGTCATTTTGACTGAAACCCTAATTTTTGGTCAACTTCCCAAGGACCTAACTACTTCATTTTTCATGATTTTGAGGTGAGACCAATTGCATTGGAAATATTAATATGTCTAATTAAAATGTTATGTTGGAAAAAAATTCATAATCCTAAAATAAACACATGTGATAATACAAAACATTATAGGTCACTTTGGACCAAAGCCATTGAATCTTGAAAAAATCCAACTTCAAGTGCCCATAACTTTCTCATAAAAAAAATCCAAATTATGCAAAATTTAAGTCCAAATTGATAATATGGAAAATATCTACAACTTTGATGTTGAAGGTTTTTTCATTTGAGACTTGCATCATTGAAACAGAAGGGCTTGAAGTTGGTCACTTTTGGCAAATTTTTCAAAGACATGTTTTGTACATCAAACTTCATGGCCAGTTTTCACAATTTTCCAAACTCCAAATGGATTTTGGCCCAACATAACTTTTGTTCCTTATGTCAATACCTTTTCAACCATTACTCATATGCCTATGTTTGGATTTATTATGTATGACTTTCGAAGAAGGGAACATTTAGGCCCAAATATGGAATTCACATGAAACCTTCATGCACAAGCAATTGCCATTCAATCTTCACGTCCAAACCTTCTCCAAATCCCTTCAGCTTGCATTTCCAATTGGTTTTGGGCCTCACATGCGCCTGTACAGGCCCATGCATGGAGGACCCAATGATCATGCACACGGATTCCATTCACCTTGCCTTGCATTTTCATCTATAAATAGCATGCTTACTTCATTCATTTCTCAACCTGAAGGCGCCTAAAGCTCTGCAGAAATTGAATCCCAACCTCACAACAAAAGGAATTTTGAATTTTAATTTTTCTTTTCAAGTTTGAAATTCAACAAAATCAGTTGATCTTGAACACTTATTCCTTAGCCTAGCACTCATACCATACCTCAAGATCAAGCTGCAAGCAAGAGTTTGGTTGGATCGTGCTCATCAAAGCTGCACTTCAAAGGTTTACATCTCAACTATTTTGATCTGAATCTCCTTATATGATGTGATCTGCTTGTGTTTGTTTGGTTCTCTGAAGTCTTCGTGTGAGAGGCAAGCCAATGGTGGCTTTAATTTCATGAATTGATGAATTTCAAATTGAACACCTGGATTTTCCATCTCAGATTTCTCCTTCCATAGGGATCTTGAGAGCAATCCAAGGTTACAGGGGTGATGTACATCACCCTAGCTTTAATTTGGTATAAGGCACGAGTGTTTTAGTTGAGGTTGCAAAACCTGCAACTAGTGGCCGAAATTCGTTTGCTCACCGGAGAAAATGGTGGTTTCCACCACCGTCCCCACGTGGAACCACTCTGAGCCATTGGATGGTGATTACAGGATCTAATCTTCGCCTTTGCCTTGTTTGACTTTGTTTAATTCATGTTACTTCGCGCTTGACTCATGTATATGATGTGCGCGCGCCTCTGATCCGTTGATGATGTCCACGTCAATTAATGAGATGGATCGTGCGCTCCTGGTTTTTCCTATTTTTCTAATTTCTGTTTTATTTTCTTTTATTCCATTTATTTTCAAAAATTCATAACTCTTTTATTTGGAATCACAAAAATATGAGACCAATTGCAAAAAAATTCTTTTAAAATCTAGTTTCATAATCTGATTTTTAATTATTTTTGTGATTCCATTTAATATTTTTTGTGAATTATTTTGTTTTTAATTGTTTTTAATTCATTTTAAATACTTTTAGATATTCAAAAATTCCAAAAATATTTCCTTAACACATTTGGATCATGATAAGTCTATGAAAATATTCTCATCAATTTCTTAATTGATTTGAGATTTTAATTCATTTGTGTTATATTTTAATGCTTCTAATTGATTTTAAAATAGTTTCTGTTTTAAAAAAATGTTGAGAAAATTTGTCAAACCTTGTTTGACCATGTTAGACTTATGATGATCCAATTGGACTTATCCAAGTTGATTTGAATTGGATTTGAAGTTTGACCTTATTTTGTTCATTTTATTTTATGTATTATTTTAATTCCAAAAAATACCAAAAATATGTTTGACCTTTCTTGACTTCTAATCTTCATTTCACTTATGTTTACCATTGATTGATGTTAATTCCATTCATATTTGATCATTGTGTTTTGGTTATGTCATTTGAATTTTCATTTTTGTACATTCCATCTTCATCTCTCATCTTCTTCTTTTTCTTTTGACCAATGAGTTAATGATTTGTGGTTAGCCTTGACATATGAGACGCTTAACCTTCTTTGATCCAAATCAAATTCAACTTGATCAAAGATCAAGTGAATTGCTTTGTGTCCAAGATAGGTTGCTTCTTTGTCAAGCAAAGAACCTAAAATCCATACAAGGTCATTCTTCTTTTCTTTTGGCATGGCAAGTTGTAGGAGCTTGGCTTACTAGTCATGATCTCTAACTTGTGTTTATTTGCCTATAGTTTTATTGATCGGCCTCAGATAGGTGTGACTATTACATTAGTCCACTTACGATTGCTTAACATATCTCTAAATTTCCTTATGGCACACTAACACTAACTACTAACACTAACTTTTAATTCAAGCATTTAATTCTTGCAATTTACTTTAATGCAATTTAATTTCTTGCTCATTTATTCATATTGCCTTTTCCCCTTTGCTCACTTGATCTCATGTTTATGTTTATGTCATTTGCCTTTTGCTCACTTGAGCACATTATTGTGTAAATATATTGTTGCCTTGTGCTTGTTTTGTCTTTGTTTGTGTGAACCCAATGCAAAAAGGAGAAAGGACTTAGAATTAGGACCTTACCTATGCTTAATGGAGTTCAAGAGCAACTAGGCATCATGCCTTTAGAATGCTAAAATTGATTGAAGAGCAACTAGGCCTCATGCCTTTAGAATATTTACATCTTGAAGTTGTCTTCAAAGGACCCCTAATTCTAAACTCATTCTTTGTCCATTCCTCTTATTGCATTGTGAACTTTTTGATTGTTAGTTCTTGTATGATAGGGATTCCAAACTTGAGATAGTTAGAAGGACCATTGTCATGAATAACCAAATTAAGAGGAAGACAAGTCAATTGGAGATCCTAGGAGCTTGAATGTTTATTTGTTTTGATTGCTTGTTGCTTGCTAAGTCCAAAGGAAAGGAGTATCTTGAATCATCTTTATGATCTCAAGAAAGGAACTCCAAGGGTTTTATCTCTTCTCTCATCTTTGCATGTTTAGGACTAACCCTTCTCTTCTTCTCTCCACTCTAACCCAAGCCAAACTCATTTTGTGCAAAC